>NC_090299.1:93519153-93707501 GCF_039906515.1 Pseudorca crassidens | reverse complement strand
ACTTAGAATCATCGTACCTGAATCCACTCATTATGCTGTTACGGGCCTGATGACATAGATTTCATTGCTGAGTGATATTGCATTGTACGTAAGTACCACAACTTCTTTATCCATTTTTCGCTTTCTGCGATATTGAACTTGTACCGTAAACGAGGTTCTTGTATACAGAGCCGTCCCAAATTTGGGTTGGCTGTGTCTTTTTGATTTTAAGTTCCCTAAGCTATAGGACCATAAGTGGAAGTGCCCTAGGCTCTGTTGCTTTGTTTTGTAGATGTTTCAAGAAACACCATACACTTCTCCAGAGTGGCTGTTGGCAATTTACATCCCGCCCATGAGCATAACAAGGCTCCCAGTTCTCCATGGCCTGTCCTGCCTTTCTGGATTTTACAATTTTTTCAGATGGCCCTTTTGACCGGGGGGCAGTGAGACTTCATTTTAGTGCAGATTTCCTTTGTAAGCTTGCTTGGTTGACCAAAAAGGGCGTATGCGTTTTTTCCTGAATATATTCAGGAAAAAACGCATACGCCCTTTTTGGCCAAGTGCATCATTGTGGACGTTCTGCCTCTTTTCCTATGCTTTACATGCAATTCCAGTCTACCTCCTGAAATCGGTTTCCTGCAATTCTGCCCCGCTTTCAAGTCCTCTTGGCAGCCTTACTTCAATATCTTTTTGGACGATAGCTGTCATTTATAACTCTGCAGGTTTGTGAATGACAGTGCCCCTGAGCTCCTTTCTTCAACTCGCTTTCTTGTGAGCTGGCCGCAACACCGCAGGATTGCTTCAGGCCCTACTGTGGTTCCGGCATGGCACGCTGAGCCTTTGGTTAATTCCTCTTCCTGGTGGGAAATGAGAGTTAAATTTGCCCGTCCAGACACCTCCAGCTAGTCTCTCATTGGTTCTCCCTATTCCTGTTCATTTTCCGCAGAAATTGCAAACTGGGCCAAACAGGAGGTTAAAGGCACTGACTCTCCAAGTGGGGAGAGTGTTAGTAAAGCGTCTAGAATGTTGTACCCGAGTACCAGGGGACGAAAACTGAGACACATTTGAACACGTTTCCCAATCACACGGTGGATCATACTCTGGGTTCCACATGCATGTTTTAGCTGAAGGAAGAATCCCTTAAACCTGGAGAGTTGAGACCCATGGAATGGGTACCATGCAATATGACTTCAAAGGGTCTGCATTTGCTCACCGAACCTTACCAATCCTATCACTGCTGCATTTATGCCGCTGTACACATTCTTGATTCTCTTTCGGAGACATATAAATCCATAGGTTTTAAGATTCTTACTAGTCAGGTATATTCTTAGACGTTTAATATGGGGTTTTGAGTCCACTTCGTTGAGCAAGGAGTAGCTCTTGTCTATGACATATTTGGCTTATGGAACGGTATCTGTGCTAATTTCAATCTCTGGTTTTATGCAGCACCCCAACTCACCTTTCCCCTTAAGGAAGCATAAGATGGTTTTCTACATTTGAGACCCTGTTCTGTTTTGTAATTCAGTTCCTGTGTAGCCAAGTTTACATTCCGTGTAGTAGTTATATCTTATGATGTTTGTTTTTCTGTGTGACTTATTTCACTTAGAATCATCGTACCTGAATCCACTCATTATGCTGCTATGGGCCTGATGACATAGATTTCATTGCTGAGTGATATTGCATTGTAGGTAAGTACCACAACTTCTTTATCCATTTTTCACTTTCTGTGATATTGAACTTGTACCGTAAACGAGGTTCCTGTAAACAGAGCCTTCCTAAACTTTGGGGTGGCTGTGTCTTTTTGATTTTAATTTCCCTAAGCTATAGGACCATAAGTGGAAGTGCCCTAAGCTCTGTTGTTTTGTTTTTTAGATGTTTCAGGAAACACCATACACTTCTCCAGAGTGGCTGTTGGCAATTTACATCCCACCCATCAGCATAACAAGGCTCCCAGTTCTCCATGGCCTGTCCTGCTTTGCTGGATTTTACACTTTTTTCAGATGGCCCTTTTGACCGGGGGGCAGTGAGACTTCATTGTAGTGCAGATTTCCTTTGCAAGCTTGCTTGGTTGGCCAAAAAGGGCGTATGCGTTTTTTCCTGAATATATTCAGGAAAAAACGCATACGCCCTTTTTGGCCAAGTGCATCATTGTGGACGTTCTGCCTCTTTTCCTATGCTTTATATGCAATTCCAGTCTACCTCCTGAAATCGGTTTCCTGCAATTCTGCCCCGCCTTCAAGTCCTCTTGGCAGCCTTACTTCAATATATTTTTGGATGATAGCTGTCATTTATAACTCTGCATGTCTGTGAATGACAGTGCCCCTGAGCTCCTTTCTTCAACTCGCGTTCTTGTGAGCTGGCCGCAACACCGTAGGATTGCTTCAGGCCCTAGTGTGGTTCCGGCACGGCACGCTGAGCCTTTGGTTAATTCCTCTTCCTGGTGGGTAATGAGAGTTAAATTTCCCCGTCCAGACACCTCCAGCTAGTCTCTCTTGGTTCTCCCTATTTCTGTTCATTTTCCGCAGAAATTGCAAACTGGGCCAAACAGGAGGTTAAAGGCACTGACTCTCCAAGTGGGGAGAGTGTTAGTAAAGCGTCTGGAATGTTGCACCCGAGTACCGGGGGTGAAAACTGAGACACATTTGAACACGTTTCCCGATCACATGGTGGATCATACTCTGGGTTCCACATGCATGTGTTAGCTGAAGGAAGAATCCCTTAAACCTGGAGAGTTGAGACCCATGGAATGGGTACCATGCAATATGACTTCAAAGGGTCTGCATTTGCTCACCGATCCTCACCAATCCTATCACTGCTGCATTTATGCCGCTGTAAACACGCTTGATTCGCTTGCAGAGACATATAAATCCATAGGTTTTAAGATTCTTACTAGTTAGTTATATTCTTAGGGGTTTAATATGTGGTGTTGAGTCCACTTCGTTGAGCAAGGAGAAGCTCTTGTCTATTACATATTTGGCTTATGGAACGGTGTCTGTGCTAATTTCAATCTCTGGTTTTATGCAGCACCCCAACTCACCTTTCCCCTTAAGGAAGCATAAGTTGGTTTTCTACATTTGAGACCCTGTTCTGTTTTGTAATTCAGTTCCTGTGTAGCCAAGTTTACATTCTGTGTAGTAGTGATATCTTATGATGCTTCTTTTTCTGTGTGACTTATTTCACTTAGAATCATCGTACCTGAATCCACTCATTATGCTGCTACGGGCCTGATGACATAGATTTCATTGCTGAGTGATATTGCATTGTACGTAAGTACCACAACTTCTTTATCCATTTTTCACTTTCTGTGATATTGAACTTGTACCGTAAATGAGGTTCTTGTAAACTGAGCCGTCCCAAACTTTGGGGTGGCTGTGTCTTTTTGATTGTAATTTCCCTAAGCTATAGGACCATAAGTGGAAGTGCCCTAGGCTCTGTTGCTTTGTTTTTTAGATGTTTCAGGAAACACCATACACTTCTCCAGAGTGGCTGTTGGCAATTTACATCCCGCCCATCAGCATAACAAGGCTCCCAGTTCTCCATGGCCTGTCCTGCCTTTCTGGATTTTACACTTTTTTCAGATGGCCCTTTTGACCGGGGGGCAGTGAGACTTCATTTTCGTGCACATTTCCTTTGTAAGCTTGCTTGGTTGACCAAAAAGGGCGTATGCGTTTTTTCCTGAATATATTCAGAAAAAAACACATACGCCCTTTTTGGCCAAGTGCATCATTGTGGACGTTCTGCCTCTTTTCCTATGCTTTACATGCAATTCCAGTCTACCTCCTGAAATCGGTTTCCTGCCATTCTGCCCCGCTTTCAAGTCCTCTTGGCAGCCTTACTTCAATATATTTTTGGACGATAGCTGTCATTTATAACTCTGCAGGTTTGTGAATGACAGTGCCCCTGAGCTCCTTTCTTCAACTCGATTTCTTGTGAGCTGCCCGCAACACCGCAGGATTGCTTAAGGCCCTACTGTGGTTCCGGCATGGCACGCAGAGCCTTTGGTTAATTCCTCTTCCTGGTGGGAAATGAGAGTTAAATTTGCCCGTCCAGACACCTCCAGCTAGTCTCTCATTGGTTCTCCCTATTCCTGTTCATTTTCCGCAGAAATTGCAAACTGGGCCAAACAGGAGGTTAAAGGCACTGACTCTCCAAGTGGGGAGAGTGTTAGTAAAGCGTCTGGAATGTTGCACCCGAGTACCAGGGGACGAAAACTGAGACACATTTGAACACGTTTCCCGATCACACGGTGGATCATACTCTGGGTTCCACATGCATGTTTTAGCTGAAGGAAGAATCCCTTAAACCTGGAGAGTTGAGACCCATGGAATGGGTACCATGCAATATGACTTCAAAGGGTCTGCATTTGCTCACCGATCCTCACCAATCCTATCACTGCTGCATTTATGCCGCTGTACACACGCTTGATTCTCTTGCAGAGACATATAAATCCATAGGTTTTAAGATTCTTACTAGTCAGGTATATTCTTACGCGTTTAATATGGGGTGTTGGGTCCACTTCGTTGAGCACGGAGTAGCTCTTGTCTATTACATATTTGGCTTATGGAACGGTATCTGTGCTAATTTCAATCTCTGGTTTTATGCAGCCCCCCAACTCACCTTTCCCCTTAAGCAAGCATAAGTTGGTTTTCTACATTTGAGACCCTGTTCTGTTTTGTAATTCAGTTCCTGTGTAGCCAAGTTTACATTCCGTGTAGTAGTGATATCTTATGATGTTTCTTTTTTTGTGTGACTTATTTCACTTAGAATCATCGTACCTGAATCCACTCATTATGCTGCTATGGGCCTGATGACATAGATTTCATTGCTGAGTGATATTGCATTGTACGTAAGTACCACAACTTCTTTATCCATTTTTCGCTTTCTGTGATATTGAACTTGTACCGTAAACGAGGTTCTTGTAAACTGAGCCGTCCCAAACTTTGGGGTGGCTGTGTCTTTTTGATTTTAATTTCCCTAAGCTATAGGACCATAAGTGGAAGTGCCCTAGGCTCTGTTGCTTTGTTTTTTAGATGTTTCAGGAAACACCATACACTTCTCCAGAGTGGCTGTTGGCAATTTACATCCCGCCCATCAGCATAACAAGGCTCCCAGTTCTCCATGGCCTGTCCTGCCTTTCTGGATTTTACACTTTTTTCAGATGGCCCTTTTGACCGGGGGGCAGTGAGACTTCATTTTCGTGCAGATTTCCTTTGTAAGCTTGCTTGGTTGACCAAAAAGGGCGTATGCGTTTTTTCCTGAATATATTCAGGAAAAAACGCATACGCCCTTTTTGGCCAAGTGCATCATTGTGGACGTTCTGCCTCTTTTGCTATGCTTTATATGCAATTCCAGTCTACCTCCTGAAATCGGTTTCCTGCAATTCTGCCCCGCTTTCAAGTCCTCTTGGCAGCCTTACTTCAATATATTTTTGGACGATAGCTGTCATTTATAACTCTGCAGGTTTGTGAATGACAGTGCCCCTGAGCTCCTTTCTTCAACTCGATTTCTTGTGAGCTGCCCGCAACACCGCAGCATTGCTTCAGGCCCTAGTGTGGTTCCGGCATGACATGCTGAGCCTTTGGTTAATTCCTCTTCCTGGTGGGAAATGAGAGTTAAATTTGCCCGTCCAGACACCTCCAGCTAGTCTCTCATTGGTTCTCCCTATTCCTGTTCATTTTCCGCAGAAATTGCAAACTGGGCCAAACAGGAGGTTAAAGGCACTGACTCTCCAAGTGGGGAGAGTGTTAGTAAAGCGTCTGGAATGTTGTACCAGAGTACCAGGGGATGAAAACTGAGACACATTTGAACACGTTTCCCAATCACACGGTGGATCATACTCTGGGTTCCACATGCATGTGTTAGCTGAAGGAAGAATCCCTTAAACCTGGAGAGTTGAGACCCATGGAATGGGTACCATGCAATATGACTTCAAATGGTCTGCATTTGCTCACCTATCCTCACCAATCCTATCACTGCTGCGTTTATGCCGCTGTACACATGCTTGATTCTCTTTCGGAGACATATAAATCCATAGGTTTTAAGATTCTTACTAGTCAGGTATATTCTTACGCGTTTAATATGGGGTGTTGGGTCCACTTCGTTGAGCAAGGAGTAGCTCTTGTCTATTACATATTTGGCTTATGGAAAGTTATCTGTGCTAATTTCAATCTCTGGTTTTATGCAGCCCCCCAACTCACCTTTCCCCTTAAGCAAGCATAAGTTGGTTTTCTACATTTGAGACCCTGTTCTGTTTTGTAATTCAGTTCCTGTGTAGCCAAGTTTACATTCCGTGTAGTAGTGATATCTTATGATATTTCTTTTTTTGTGTGACTTATTTCACTTAGAATCATCGTACCTGAATCCACTCATTATGCTGCTACGGGCCTGATGACATAGATTTCATTGCTGAGTGATATTGCATTGTACGTAAGTACCACAACTTCTTTATCCATTTTTCGCTTTCTGTGATATTGAACTTGTACCGTAAACGAGGTTCTTGTAAACTGAGCCGTCCCAAACTTTGGGGTGGCTGTGTCTTTTTGATTTTAATTTCCCTAAGCTATAGGACCATAAGTGGAAGTGCCCTAGGCTCTGTTGCTTTGTTTTTTAGATGTTTCAGGAAACACCATACACTTGTCCAGAGTGGTTGTTGGCAATTTACATCCCGCCCATCAGCATAACAAGGCTCTCACTTCTCCATGGCCTGTACTGCCTTTCTGGATTTTACACTTTTATCAGATGGCCCTTTTGACTGGGGGCCAGTGAGACTTCATTGTAGTGCAGATTTCCTTTGCAAGCTTGCTTGGTTGGCCAAAAAGTGCGTATGCGTTTTTTCCTGAATATATTCAGGAAAAAACGCATATGCCCCTTTTGGCCAAGTGCATCATTGTGGACGTTCTGCCTCTTTTCCTATGCTTTACATGCAATTCCAGTCTACCTCTTGAAATCGGTTTCCTGCAATTCTGCCCCACTTTCAAGTCCTCTTGGCAGCCTTACTTCAATATATTTTTGGACGATAGCTGTCATTAATAACTCTGCAGGTTTGTGAATGACAGTGCCCCTGAGCTCCTTTCTTCAACTCGCTTTCTTGTGAGCTGGCCGCAACACCGCAAGATTGCTTCAGGCCCTAGTGTGGTTCCGGCACGGCACGCTTAGCCTTTGGTTAATTCCTCTTCCTGGTGGGAAACGAGAGTTAACTTTGCACGTCCAGACACCTCCAGCTAGTTTCTCATTGGTTCTCCCTATTCCTGTTCATTTTCCGTAGAAATTGCAAACTGGGCCAAACAGGAGGTTAAAGGCACTGACTCTCCAAGTGGGGAGAGTGTTAGTAAAGCGTCTGGAATGTTGCACCCGAGTACCAGGACACGAAAACTGAGACACATTTGAACACGTTTCCTGATCACACGGTGGATCATACTCTGGGTTCCACATGCATGTTTTAGCTGAAGGAAGAATCCCTTAAACCTGGAGAGTTGAGACCCATGGAATGGGTACCATGCAATATGACTTCAAAGGGTCTGCATTTGCTCACCGAACCTCACCAATCCTATCACTGCTGCGTTTATGCCGCTGTACACACGCTTGATTCTCTTTCGGAGCATATAAATCCATAGGTTTTAAGATTCTTACTAGTCAGGTATATTCTTAGGAGTTTAATATGGGGTGTTGAGTCCACTTCGTTGAGCAAGGAGTAGCTCTTGTCTATTACATATTTGGCTTATGGAACGGTATCTGTGCTAATTTCAATCTCTGGTTTTATGCAGCCCCCCAACTCACCTTTCCCCTTAAGCAAGCATAAGTTGGTTTTCTACATTTGGGACCCTGTTCTGTTTTGTAATTCAGTTCCTGTGTAGCCAAGTTTACATTCCATGTAGTAGTGATATCTTATGATGTTTCTTTTTCTCTGTGACTTATTTCACTTAGAATCATCGTACCTGAATACACTCATTATGCTGCTACGGGCCTCATGACATAGACTTCATTGCTGAGTGATATTGCATTGTACGTAAGTACCACAACTTCTTTATCCATTTTTTGCTTTCTGCGATATTGAACTTGTACCGTAAACGAGGTTCTTGTAAACAGAGCCTTCCCAAACTTTGGGGTGGCTGTGTCTTTTTGATTTTAATTTCCCTAAGCTATAGGACCATAAGTGGAAGTGCCCTAGGCTCTGTTGCTTTGTTTTTTAGATGTTTCAGGAAACACCATACACTTCTCCAGAGTGGCTGTTGGCAATTTACATCCCGCCCATCAGCATAACAAGGCTCCCAATTCTCCATGGCCTGTCCTGCATTTCTGGATTTTACACTTTTTTCAGATGGCCCTTTTGACCGGGGAGCAGTGAGACTTCATTTTCGTGCAGATTTCCTTTGTAAGCTTGCTTGGTTGACCAAAAAGGGCGTATGCGTTTTTTCCTGAATATATTCAGGAAAAAACGCATACGCCCTTTTTGGCCAAGTGCATCATTGTGGACGTTCTGCCTCTTTTCCTATGCTTTACATGCAATTCCAGTCTACCTCCTGAAATCGGTTTCCTGCCATTCTGCCCCGCTTTCAAGTCCTCTTGGCAGCCTTACTTCAATATATTTTTGGACGATAGCTGTCATTTATAACTCTGCAGGTTTGTGAATGACAGTGCCCCTGAGCTCCTTTCTTCAACTCGATTTCTTGTGAGCTGCCCGCAACACCGCAGGATTGCTTAAGGCCCTACTGTGGTTCCGGCATGGCACGCAGAGCCTTTGGTTAATTCCTCTTCCTGGTGGGAAATGAGAGTTAAATTTGCCCGTCCAGACACCTCCAGCTAGTCTCTCATTGGTTCTCCCTATTCCTGTTCATTTTCCGCAGAAATTGCAAACTGGGCCAAACAGGAGGTTAAAGGCACTGACTCTCCAAGTGGGGAGAGTGTTAGTAAAGCGTCTGGAATGTTGCACCCGAGTACCAGGGGACGAAAACTGAGACACATTTGAACACGTTTCCCGATCACACGGTGGATCATACTCTGGGTTCCACATGCATGTTTTAGCTGAAGGAAGAATCCCTTAAACCTGGAGAGTTGAGACCCATGGAATGGGTACCATGCAATATGACTTCAAAGGGTCTGCATTTGCTCACCGATCCTCACCAATCCTATCACTGCTGCATTTATGCCGCTGTACACACGCTTGATTCTCTTGCAGAGACATATAAATCCATAGGTTTTAAGATTCTTACTAGTCAGGTATATTCTTACGCGTTTAATATGGGGTGTTGGGTCCACTTCGTTGAGCACGGAGTAGCTCTTGTCTATTACATATTTGGCTTATGGAACGGTATCTGTGCTAATTTCAATCTCTGGTTTTATGCAGCCCCCCAACTCACCTTTCCCCTTAAGCAAGCATAAGTTGGTTTTCTACATTTGAGACCCTGTTCTGTTTTGTAATTCAGTTCCTGTGTAGCCAAGTTTACATTCCGTGTAGTAGTGATATCTTATGATGTTTCTTTTTTTGTGTGACTTATTTCACTTAGAATCATCGTACCTGAATCCACTCATTATGCTGCTATGGGCCTGATGACATAGATTACATTGCTGAGTGATATTGCATTGTACGTAAGTACCACAACTTCTTTATCCATTTTTCGCTTTCTGTGATATTGAACTTGTACCGTAAACGAGGTTCTTGTAAACTGAGCCGTCCCAAACTTTGGGGTGGCTGTGTCTTTTTGATTTTAATTTCCCTAAGCTATAGGACCATAAGTGGAAGTGCCCTAGGCTCTGTTGCTTTGTTTTTTAGATGTTTCAGGAAACACCATACACTTCTCCAGAGTGGCTGTTGGCAATTTACATCCCGCCCATCAGCATAACAAGGCTCCCAGTTCTCCATGGCCTGTCCTGCCTTTCTGGATTTTACACTTTTTTCAGATGGCCCTTTTGACCGGGGGGCAGTGAGACTTCATTTTCGTGCAGATTTCCTTTGTAAGCTTGCTTGGTTGACCAAAAAGGGCGTATGCGTTTTTTCCTGAATATATTCAGGAAAAAACGCATACGCCCTTTTTGGCCAAGTGCATCATTGTGGACGTTCTGCCTCTTTTGCTATGCTTTATATGCAATTCCAGTCTACCTCCTGAAATCGGTTTCCTGCAATTCTGCCCCGCTTTCAAGTCCTCTTGGCAGCCTTACTTCAATATATTTTTGGACGATAGCTGTCATTTATAACTCTGCAGGTTTGTGAATGACAGTGCCCCTGAGCTCCTTTCTTCAACTCGATTTCTTGTGAGCTGCCCGCAACACCGCAGCATTGCTTCAGGCCCTAGTGTGGTTCCGGCATGACATGCTGAGCCTTTGGTTAATTCCTCTTCCTGGTGGGAAATGAGAGTTAAATTTGCCCGTCCAGACACCTCCAGCTAGTCTCTCATTGGTTCTCCCTATTCCTGTTCATTTTCCGCAGAAATTGCAAACTGGGCCAAACAGGAGGTTAAAGGCACTGACTCTCCAAGTGGGGAGAGTGTTAGTAAAGCGTCTGGAATGTTGTACCAGAGTACCAGGGGACGAAAACTGAGACACATTTGAACACGTTTCCCAATCACACGGTGGATCATACTCTGGGTTCCACATGCATGTGTTAGCTGAAGGAAGAATCCCTTAAACCTGGAGAGTTGAGACCCATGGAATGGGTACCATGCAATATGACTTCAAATGGTCTGCATTTGCTCACCTATCCTCACCAATCCTATCACTGCTGCGTTTATGCCGCTGTACACATGCTTGATTCTCTTTCGGAGACATATAAATCCATAGGTTTTAAGATTCTTACTAGTCAGGTATATTCTTACGCGTTTAATATGGGGTGTTGGGTCCACTTCGTTGAGCAAGGAGTAGCTCTTGTCTATTACATATTTGGCTTATGGAAAGGTATCTGTGCTAATTTCAATCTCTGGTTTTATGCAGCCCCCCAACTCACCTTTCCCCTTAAGCAAGCATAAGTTGGTTTTCTACATTTGAGACCCTGTTCTGTTTTGTAATTCAGTTCCTGTGTAGCCAAGTTTACATTCCGTGTAGTAGTGATATCTTATGATATTTCTTTTTTTGTGTGACTTATTTCACTTAGAATCATCGTACCTGAATCCACTCATTATGCTGCTACGGGCCTGATGACATAGATTTCATTGCTGAGTGATATTGCATTGTACGTAAGTACCACAACTTCTTTATCCATTTTTCGCTTTCTGTGATATTGAACTTGTACCGTAAACGAGGTTCTTGTAAACTGAGCCGTCCCAAACTTTGGGGTGGCTGTGTCTTTTTGATTTTAATTTCCCTAAGCTATAGGACCATAAGTGGAAGTGCCCTAGGCTCTGTTGCTTTGTTTTTTAGATGTTTCAGGAAACACCATACACTTGTCCAGAGTGGTTGTTGGCAATTTACATCCCGCCCATCAGCATAACAAGGCTCTCACTTCTCCATGGCCTGTCCTGCCTTTCTGGATTTTACACTTTTATCAGATGGCCCTTTTGACTGGGGGCCAGTGAGACTTCATTGTAGTGCAGATTTCCTTTGCAAGCTTGCTTGGTTGGCCAAAAAGTGCGTATGCGTTTTTTCCTGAATATATTCAGGAAAAAACGCATATGCCCCTTTTGGCCAAGTGCATCATTGTGGACGTTCTGCCTCTTTTCCTATGCTTTACATGCAATTCCAGTCTACCTCTTGAAATCGGTTTCCTGCAATTCTGCCCCACTTTCAAGTCCTCTTGGCAGCCTTACTTCAATATATTTTTGGACGATAGCTGTCATTAATAACTCTGCAGGTTTGTGAATGACAGTGCCCCTGAGCTCCTTTCTTCAACTCGCTTTCTTGTGAGCTGGCCGCAACACCGCAAGATTGCTTCAGGCCCTAGTGTGGTTCCGGCACGGCACGCTTAGCCTTTGGTTAATTCCTCTTCCTGGTGGGAAACGAGAGTTAACTTTGCGCGTCCAGACACCTCCAGCTAGTTTCTCATTGGTTCTCCCTATTCCTGTTCATTTTCCGTAGAAATTGCAAACTGGGCCAAACAGGAGGTTAAAGGCACTGACTCTCCAAGTGGGGAGAGTGTTAGTAAAGCGTCTGGAATGTTGCACCCGAGTACCAGGACACGAAAACTGAGACACATTTGAACACGTTTCCTGATCACACGGTGGATCATACTCTGGGTTCCACATGCATGTTTTAGCTGAAGGAAGAATCCCTTAAACCTGGAGAGTTGAGACCCATGGAATGGGTACCATGCAATATGACTTCAAAGGGTCTGCATTTGCTCACCGAACCTCACCAATCCTATCACTGCTGCGTTTATGCCGCTGTACACACGCTTGATTCTCTTTCGGAGCATATAAATCCATAGGTTTTAAGATTCTTACTAGTCAGGTATATTCATAGGAGTTTAATATGGGGTGTTGAGTCCACTTCGTTGAGCAAGGAGTAGCTCTTGTCTATTACATATTTGGCTTATGGAACGGTATCTGTGCTAATTTCAATCTCTGGTTTTATGCAGCCCCCCAACTCACCTTTCCCCTTAAGCAAGCATAAGTTGGTTTTCTACATTTGGGACCCTGTTCTGTTTTGTAATTCAGTTCCTGTGTAGCCAAGTTTACATTCCATGTAGTAGTGATATCTTATGATGTTTCTTTTTCTCTGTGACTTATTTCACTTAGAATCATCGTACCTGAATACACTCATTATGCTGCTACGGGCCTCATGACATAGACTTCATTGCTGAGTGATATTGCATTGTACGTAAGTACCACAACTTCTTTATCCATTTTTTGCTTTCTGCGATATTGAACTTGTACCGTAAACGAGGTTCTTGTAAACAGAGCCTTCCCAAACTTTGGGGTGGCTGTGTCTTTTTGATTTTAATTTCCCTAAGCTATAGGACCATAAGTGGAAGTGCCCTAGGCTCTGTTGCTTTGTTTTTTAGATGTTTCAGGAAACACCATACACTTCTCCAGAGTGGCTGTTGGCAATTTACATCCCACCCATCAGCATAACAAGGCTCCCAATTCTCCATGGCCTGTCCTGCCTTTCTGGATTTTACACTTTTTTCAGATGGCCCTTTTGACCGGGGAGCAGTGAGACTTCATTTTCGTGCAGATTTCCTTTGTAAGCTTGCTTGGTTGACCAAAAAGGGCGTATGCGTTTTTTCCTGAATATATTCAGGAAAAAACGCATACGCCCTTTTTGGCCAAGTGCATCATTGTGGACGTTCTGCCTCTTTTCCTATGCTTTACATGCAATTCCAGTCTACCTCCTGAAATCGGTTTCCTGCAATTCTGCCCCGCTTTCAAGTCCTCTTGGCAGCCTTACTTCAATATATTTTTAGACGATAGCTGTCATTTATAACTCTGCAGGTTTGTGAATGACAGTGACCCTGAGCTCCTTTCTTCAACTCGCTTTCTTGTGAGCTGCCCGCAACACCGCAGGATTGCTTCAGGCCCTACTGTGGTTCCGGCATGGCACGCAGAGCCTTTTGTTAATTCCTCTTCCTGGTGGGAAATGAGAGTTAAATTTGCCCGTCCAGACACCTCCAGCTAGTCTCTCATTGGTTCTCCCTATTCCTGTTCATTTTCCGCAGAAATTGCAAACTGGGCCAAACAGGAGGTTAAAGGCACTGACTCTCCAAGTGGGGAGAGTGTTAGTAAAGCGTCTGGAATGTTGTACCAGAGTACCAGGGGACGAAAACTGAGACACATTTGAACACGTTTCCCAATCACATGGTGGATCATACTCTGGGTTCCACATGCATGTGTTAGCTGAAGGAAGAATCCCTTAAACCTGGAGAGTTGAGACCCATGGAATGGGTACCATGCAATATGACTTCAAATGGTCTGCATTTGCTCACCTATCCTCACCAATCCTATCACTGCTGCGTTTATGCCGCTGTACACATGCTTGATTCTCTTTCGGAGACATATAAATCCATAGGTTTTAAGATTCTTACTAGTCAGGTATATTCTTACGCGTTTAATATGGGGTGTTGGGTCCACTTCGTTGAGCAAGGAGTAGCTCTTGTCTATTACATATTTGGCTTATGGAACGGTATCTGTGCTAATTTCAATCTCTGGTTTTATGCAGCCCCCCAACTCACCTTTCCCCTTAAGCAAGCATAAGTTGGTTTTCTACATTTGAGACCCTGTTCTGTTTTGTAATTCAGTTCCTGTGTAGCCAAGTTTACATTCCGTGTAGTAGTGATATCTTATGATGTTTCTTTTTTTGTGTGACTTATTTCACTTAGAATCATCGTACCTGAATCCACTCATTATGCTGCTATGGGCCTGATGACATAGATTTCATTGCTGAGTGATATTGCATTGTACGTAAGTACCACAACTTCTTTATCCATTTTTCGCTTTCTGTGATATTGAACTTGTACCGTAAACGAGGTTCTTGTAAACTGAGCCGTCCCAAACTTTGGGGTGGCTGTGTCTTTTTGATTTTAATTTCCCTAAGCTATAGGACCATAAGTGGAAGTGCCCTAGGCTCTGTTGCTTTGTTTTTTAGATGTTTCAGGAAACACCATACACTTCTCCAGAGTGGCTGTTGGCAATTTACATCCCGCCCATCAGCATAACAAGGCTCCCAGTTCTCCATGGCCTGTCCTGCCTTTCTGGATTTTACACTTTTTTCAGATGGCCCTTTTGACCGGGGGGCAGTGAGACTTCATTTTCGTGCAGATTTCCTTTGTAAGCTTGCTTGGTTGACCAAAAAGGGCGTATGCGTTTTTTCCTGAATATATTCAGGAAAAAACGCATACGCCCTTTTTGGCCAAGTGCATCATTGTGGACGTTCTGCCTCTTTTGCTATGCTTTATATGCAATTCCAGTCTACCTCCTGAAATCGGTTTCCTGCAATTCTGCCCCGCTTTCAAGTCCTCTTGGCAGCCTTACTTCAATATATTTTTGGACGATAGCTGTCATTTATAACTCTGCAGGTTTGTGAATGACAGTGCCCCTGAGCTCCTTTCTTCAACTCGATTTCTTGTGAGCTGCCCGCAACACCGCAGCATTGCTTCAGGCCCTAGTGTGGTTCCGGCATGACATGCTGAGCCTTTGGTTAATTCCTCTTCCTGGTGGGAAATGAGAGTTAAATTTGCCCGTCCAGACACCTCCAGCTAGTCTCTCATTGGTTCTCCCTATTCCTGTTCATTTTCCGCAGAAATTGCAAACTGGGCCAAACAGGAGGTTAAAGGCACTGACTCTCCAAGTGGGGAGAGTGTTAGTAAAGCGTCTGGAATGTTGTACCAGAGTACCAGGGGACGAAAACTGAGACACATTTGAACACGTTTCCCAATCACACGGTGGATCATACTCTGGGTTCCACATGCATGTGTTAGCTGAAGGAAGAATCCCTTAAACCTGGAGAGTTGAGACCCATGGAATGGGTACCATGCAATATGACTTCAAATGGTCTGCATTTGCTCACCTATCCTCACCAATCCTATCACTGCTGCGTTTATGCCGCTGTACACATGCTTGATTCTCTTTCGGAGACATATAAATCCATAGGTTTTAAGATTCTTACTAGTCAGGTATATTCTTACGCGTTTAATATGGGGTGTTGGGTCCACTTCGTTGAGCAAGGAGTAGCTCTTGTCTATTACATATTTGGCTTATGGAAAGTTATCTGTGCTAATTTCAATCTCTGGTTTTATGCAGCCCCCCAACTCACCTTTCCCCTTAAGCAAGCATAAGTTGGTTTTCTACATTTGAGACCCTGTTCTGTTTTGTAATTCAGTTCCTGTGTAGCCAAGTTTACATTCCGTGTAGTAGTGATATCTTATGATATTTCTTTTTTTGTGTGACTTATTTCACTTAGAATCATCGTACCTGAATCCACTCATTATGCTGCTACGGGCCTGATGACATAGATTTCATTGCTGAGTGATATTGCATTGTACGTAAGTACCACAACTTCTTTATCCATTTTTCGCTTTCTGTGATATTGAACTTGTACCGTAAACGAGGTTCTTGTAAACTGAGCCGTCCCAAACTTTGGGGTGGCTGTGTCTTTTTGATTTTAATTTCCCTAAGCTATAGGACCATAAGTGGAAGTGCCCTAGGCTCTGTTGCTTTGTTTTTTAGATGTTTCAGGAAACACCATACACTTGTCCAGAGTGGTTGTTGGCAATTTACATCCCGCCCATCAGCATAACAAGGCTCTCACTTCTCCATGGCCTGTACTGCCTTTCTGGATTTTACACTTTTATCAGATGGCCCTTTTGACTGGGGGCCAGTGAGACTTCATTGTAGTGCAGATTTCCTTTGCAAGCTTGCTTGGTTGGCCAAAAAGTGCGTATGCGTTTTTTCCTGAATATATTCAGGAAAAAACGCATATGCCCCTTTTGGCCAAGTGCATCATTGTGGACGTTCTGCCTCTTTTCCTATGCTTTACATGCAATTCCAGTCTACCTCTTGAAATCGGTTTCCTGCAATTCTGCCCCACTTTCAAGTCCTCTTGGCAGCCTTACTTCAATATATTTTTGGACGATAGCTGTCATTAATAACTCTGCAGGTTTGTGAATGACAGTGCCCCTGAGCTCCTTTCTTCAACTCGCTTTCTTGTGAGCTGGCCGCAACACCGCAAGATTGCTTCAGGCCCTAGTGTGGTTCCGGCACGGCACGCTTAGCCTTTGGTTAATTCCTCTTCCTGGTGGGAAACGAGAGTTAACTTTGCACGTCCAGACACCTCCAGCTAGTTTCTCATTGGTTCTCCCTATTCCTGTTCATTTTCCGTAGAAATTGCAAACTGGGCCAAACAGGAGGTTAAAGGCACTGACTCTCCAAGTGGGGAGAGTGTTAGTAAAGCGTCTGGAATGTTGCACCCGAGTACCAGGACACGAAAACTGAGACACATTTGAACACGTTTCCTGATCACACGGTGGATCATACTCTGGGTTCCACATGCATGTTTTAGCTGAAGGAAGAATCCCTTAAACCTGGAGAGTTGAGACCCATGGAATGGGTACCATGCAATATGACTTCAAAGGGTCTGCATTTGCTCACCGAACCTCACCAATCCTATCACTGCTGCGTTTATGCCGCTGTACACACGCTTGATTCTCTTTCGGAGCATATAAATCCATAGGTTTTAAGATTCTTACTAGTCAGGTATATTCTTAGGAGTTTAATATGGGGTGTTGAGTCCACTTCGTTGAGCAAGGAGTAGCTCTTGTCTATTACATATTTGGCTTATGGAACGGTATCTGTGCTAATTTCAATCTCTGGTTTTATGCAGCCCCCCAACTCACCTTTCCCCTTAAGCAAGCATAAGTTGGTTTTCTACATTTGGGACCCTGTTCTGTTTTGTAATTCAGTTCCTGTGTAGCCAAGTTTACATTCCATGTAGTAGTGATATCTTATGATGTTTCTTTTTCTCTGTGACTTATTTCACTTAGAATCATCGTACCTGAATACACTCATTATGCTGCTACGGGCCTCATGACATAGACTTCATTGCTGAGTGATATTGCATTGTACGTAAGTACCACAACTTCTTTATCCATTTTTTGCTTTCTGCGATATTGAACTTGTACCGTAAACGAGGTTCTTGTAAACAGAGCCTTCCCAAACTTTGGGGTGGCTGTGTCTTTTTGATTTTAATTTCCCTAAGCTATAGGACCATAAGTGGAAGTGCCCTAGGCTCTGTTGCTTTGTTTTTTAGATGTTTCAGGAAACACCATACACTTCTCCAGAGTGGCTGTTGGCAATTTACATCCCGCCCATCAGCATAACAAGGCTCCCAATTCTCCATGGCCTGTCCTGCCTTTCTGGATTTTACACTTTTTTCAGATGGCCCTTTTGACCGGGGAGCAGTGAGACTTCATTTTCGTGCAGATTTCCTTTGTAAGCTTGCTTGGTTGACCAAAAAGGGCGTATGCGTTTTTTCCTGAATATATTCAGGAAAAAACGCATACGCCCTTTTTGGCCAAGTGCATCATTGTGGACGTTCTGCCTCTTTTCCTATGCTTTACATGCAATTCCAGTCTACCTCCTGAAATCGGTTTCCTGCCATTCTGCCCCGCTTTCAAGTCCTCTTGGCAGCCTTACTTCAATATATTTTTGGACGATAGCTGTCATTTATAACTCTGCAGGTTTGTGAATGACAGTGCCCCTGAGCTCCTTTCTTCAACTCGATTTCTTGTGAGCTGCCCGCAACACCGCAGGATTGCTTAAGGCCCTACTGTGGTTCCGGCATGGCACGCAGAGCCTTTGGTTAATTCCTCTTCCTGGTGGGAAATGAGAGTTAAATTTGCCCGTCCAGACACCTCCAGCTAGTCTCTCATTGGTTCTCCCTATTCCTGTTCATTTTCCGCAGAAATTGCAAACTGGGCCAAACAGGAGGTTAAAGGCACTGACTCTCCAAGTGGGGAGAGTGTTAGTAAAGCGTCTGGAATGTTGCACCCGAGTACCAGGGGACGAAAACTGAGACACATTTGAACACGTTTCCCGATCACACGGTGGATCATACTCTGGGTTCCACATGCATGTTTTAGCTGAAGGAAGAATCCCTTAAACCTGGAGAGTTGAGACCCATGGAATGGGTACCATGCAATATGACTTCAAAGGGTCTGCATTTGCTCACCGATCCTCACCAATCCTATCACTGCTGCATTTATGCCGCTGTACACACGCTTGATTCTCTTGCAGAGACATATAAATCCATAGGTTTTAAGATTCTTACTAGTCAGGTATATTCTTACGCGTTTAATATGGGGTGTTGGGTCCACTTCGTTGAGCACGGAGTAGCTCTTGTCTATTACATATTTGGCTTATGGAACGGTATCTGTGCTAATTTCAATCTCTGGTTTTATGCAGCCCCCCAACTCACCTTTCCCCTTAAGCAAGCATAAGTTGGTTTTCTACATTTGAGACCCTGTTCTGTTTTGTAATTCAGTTCCTGTGTAGCCAAGTTTACATTCCGTGTAGTAGTGATATCTTATGATGTTTCTTTTTTTGTGTGACTTATTTCACTTAGAATCATCGTACCTGAATCCACTCATTATGCTGCTATGGGCCTGATGACATAGATTACATTGCTGAGTGATATTGCATTGTACGTAAGTACCACAACTTCTTTATCCATTTTTCGCTTTCTGTGATATTGAACTTGTACCGTAAACGAGGTTCTTGTAAACTGAGCCGTCCCAAACTTTGGGGTGGCTGTGTCTTTTTGATTTTAATTTCCCTAAGCTATAGGACCATAAGTGGAAGTGCCCTAGGCTCTGTTGCTTTGTTTTTTAGATGTTTCAGGAAACACCATACACTTCTCCAGAGTGGCTGTTGGCAATTTACATCCCGCCCATCAGCATAACAAGGCTCCCAGTTCTCCATGGCCTGTCCTGCCTTTCTGGATTTTACACTTTTTTCAGATGGCCCTTTTGACCGGGGGGCAGTGAGACTTCATTTTCGTGCAGATTTCCTTTGTAAGCTTGCTTGGTTGACCAAAAAGGGCGTATGCGTTTTTTCCTGAATATATTCAGGAAAAAACGCATACGCCCTTTTTGGCCAAGTGCATCATTGTGGACGTTCTGCCTCTTTTGCTATGCTTTATATGCAATTCCAGTCTACCTCCTGAAATCGGTTTCCTGCAATTCTGCCCCGCTTTCAAGTCCTCTTGGCAGCCTTACTTCAATATATTTTTGGACGATAGCTGTCATTTATAACTCTGCAGGTTTGTGAATGACAGTGCCCCTGAGCTCCTTTCTTCAACTCGATTTCTTGTGAGCTGCCCGCAACACCGCAGCATTGCTTCAGGCCCTAGTGTGGTTCCGGCATGACATGCTGAGCCTTTGGTTAATTCCTCTTCCTGGTGGGAAATGAGAGTTAAATTTGCCCGTCCAGACACCTCCAGCTAGTCTCTCATTGGTTCTCCCTATTCCTGTTCATTTTCCGCAGAAATTGCAAACTGGGCCAAACAGGAGGTTAAAGGCACTGACTCTCCAAGTGGGGAGAGTGTTAGTAAAGCGTCTGGAATGTTGTACCAGAGTACCAGGGGACGAAAACTGAGACACATTTGAACACGTTTCCCAATCACACGGTGGATCATACTCTGGGTTCCACATGCATGTGTTAGCTGAAGGAAGAATCCCTTAAACCTGGAGAGTTGAGACCCATGGAATGGGTACCATGCAATATGACTTCAAATGGTCTGCATTTGCTCACCTATCCTCACCAATCCTATCACTGCTGCGTTTATGCCGCTGTACACATGCTTGATTCTCTTTCGGAGACATATAAATCCATAGGTTTTAAGATTCTTACTAGTCAGGTATATTCTTACGCGTTTAATATGGGGTGTTGGGTCCACTTCGTTGAGCAAGGAGTAGCTCTTGTCTATTACATATTTGGCTTATGGAAAGGTATCTGTGCTAATTTCAATCTCTGGTTTTATGCAGCCCCCCAACTCACCTTTCCCCTTAAGCAAGCATAAGTTGGTTTTCTACATTTGAGACCCTGTTCTGTTTTGTAATTCAGTTCCTGTGTAGCCAAGTTTACATTCCGTGTAGTAGTGATATCTTATGATATTTCTTTTTTTGTGTGACTTATTTCACTTAGAATCATCGTACCTGAATCCACTCATTATGCTGCTACGGGCCTGATGACATAGATTTCATTGCTGAGTGATATTGCATTGTACGTAAGTACCACAACTTCTTTATCCATTTTTCGCTTTCTGTGATATTGAACTTGTACCGTAAACGAGGTTCTTGTAAACTGAGCCGTCCCAAACTTTGGGGTGGCTGTGTCTTTTTGATTTTAATTTCCCTAAGCTATAGGACCATAAGTGGAAGTGCCCTAGGCTCTGTTGCTTTGTTTTTTAGATGTTTCAGGAAACACCATACACTTGTCCAGAGTGGTTGTTGGCAATTTACATCCCGCCCATCAGCATAACAAGGCTCTCACTTCTCCATGGCCTGTCCTGCCTTTCTGGATTTTACACTTTTATCAGATGGCCCTTTTGACTGGGGGCCAGTGAGACTTCATTGTAGTGCAGATTTCCTTTGCAAGCTTGCTTGGTTGGCCAAAAAGTGCGTATGCGTTTTTTCCTGAATATATTCAGGAAAAAACGCATATGCCCCTTTTGGCCAAGTGCATCATTGTGGACGTTCTGCCTCTTTTCCTATGCTTTACATGCAATTCCAGTCTACCTCTTGAAATCGGTTTCCTGCAATTCTGCCCCACTTTCAAGTCCTCTTGGCAGCCTTACTTCAATATATTTTTGGACGATAGCTGTCATTAATAACTCTGCAGGTTTGTGAATGACAGTGCCCCTGAGCTCCTTTCTTCAACTCGCTTTCTTGTGAGCTGGCCGCAACACCGCAAGATTGCTTCAGGCCCTAGTGTGGTTCCGGCACGGCACGCTTAGCCTTTGGTTAATTCCTCTTCCTGGTGGGAAACGAGAGTTAACTTTGCGCGTCCAGACACCTCCAGCTAGTTTCTCATTGGTTCTCCCTATTCCTGTTCATTTTCCGTAGAAATTGCAAACTGGGCCAAACAGGAGGTTAAAGGCACTGACTCTCCAAGTGGGGAGAGTGTTAGTAAAGCGTCTGGAATGTTGCACCCGAGTACCAGGACACGAAAACTGAGACACATTTGAACACGTTTCCTGATCACACGGTGGATCATACTCTGGGTTCCACATGCATGTTTTAGCTGAAGGAAGAATCCCTTAAACCTGGAGAGTTGAGACCCATGGAATGGGTACCATGCAATATGACTTCAAAGGGTCTGCATTTGCTCACCGAACCTCACCAATCCTATCACTGCTGCGTTTATGCCGCTGTACACACGCTTGATTCTCTTTCGGAGCATATAAATCCATAGGTTTTAAGATTCTTACTAGTCAGGTATATTCATAGGAGTTTAATATGGGGTGTTGAGTCCACTTCGTTGAGCAAGGAGTAGCTCTTGTCTATTACATATTTGGCTTATGGAACGGTATCTGTGCTAATTTCAATCTCTGGTTTTATGCAGCCCCCCAACTCACCTTTCCCCTTAAGCAAGCATAAGTTGGTTTTCTACATTTGGGACCCTGTTCTGTTTTGTAATTCAGTTCCTGTGTAGCCAAGTTTACATTCCATGTAGTAGTGATATCTTATGATGTTTCTTTTTCTCTGTGACTTATTTCACTTAGAATCATCGTACCTGAATACACTCATTATGCTGCTACGGGCCTCATGACATAGACTTCATTGCTGAGTGATATTGCATTGTACGTAAGTACCACAACTTCTTTATCCATTTTTTGCTTTCTGCGATATTGAACTTGTACCGTAAACGAGGTTCTTGTAAACAGAGCCTTCCCAAACTTTGGGGTGGCTGTGTCTTTTTGATTTTAATTTCCCTAAGCTATAGGACCATAAGTGGAAGTGCCCTAGGCTCTGTTGCTTTGTTTTTTAGATGTTTCAGGAAACACCATACACTTCTCCAGAGTGGCTGTTGGCAATTTACATCCCGCCCATCAGCATAACAAGGCTCCCAATTCTCCATGGCCTGTCCTGCCTTTCTGGATTTTACACTTTTTTCAGATGGCCCTTTTGACCGGGGAGCAGTGAGACTTCATTTTCGTGCAGATTTCCTTTGTAAGCTTGCTTGGTTGACCAAAAAGGGCGTATGCGTTTTTTCCTGAATATATTCAGGAAAAAACGCATACGCCCTTTTTGGCCAAGTGCATCATTGTGGACGTTCTGCCTCTTTTCCTATGCTTTACATGCAATTCCAGTCTACCTCCTGAAATCGGTTTCCTGCCATTCTGCCCCGCTTTCAAGTCCTCTTGGCAGCCTTACTTCAATATATTTTTGGACGATAGCTGTCATTTATAACTCTGCAGGTTTGTGAATGACAGTGCCCCTGAGCTCCTTTCTTCAACTCGATTTCTTGTGAGCTGCCCGCAACACCGCAGGATTGCTTAAGGCCCTACTGTGGTTCCGGCATGGCACGCAGAGCCTTTGGTTAATTCCTCTTCCTGGTGGGAAATGAGAGTTAAATTTGCCCGTCCAGACACCTCCAGCTAGTCTCTCATTGGTTCTCCCTATTCCTGTTCATTTTCCGCAGAAATTGCAAACTGGGCCAAACAGGAGGTTAAAGGCACTGACTCTCCAAGTGGGGAGAGTGTTAGTAAAGCGTCTGGAATGTTGCACCCGAGTACCAGGGGACGAAAACTGAGACACATTTGAACACGTTTCCCGATCACACGGTGGATCATACTCTGGGTTCCACATGCATGTTTTAGCTGAAGGAAGAATCCCTTAAACCTGGAGAGTTGAGACCCATGGAATGGGTACCATGCAATATGACTTCAAAGGGTCTGCATTTGCTCACCGATCCTCACCAATCCTATCACTGCTGCATTTATGCCGCTGTACACACGCTTGATTCTCTTGCAGAGACATATAAATCCATAGGTTTTAAGATTCTTACTAGTCAGGTATATTCTTACGCGTTTAATATGGGGTGTTGGGTCCACTTCGTTGAGCACGGAGTAGCTCTTGTCTATTACATATTTGGCTTATGGAACGGTATCTGTGCTAATTTCAATCTCTGGTTTTATGCAGCCCCCCAACTCACCTTTCCCCTTAAGCAAGCATAAGTTGGTTTTCTACATTTGAGACCCTGTTCTGTTTTGTAATTCAGTTCCTGTGTAGCCAAGTTTACATTCCGTGTAGTAGTGATATCTTATGATGTTTCTTTTTTTGTGTGACTTATTTCACTTAGAATCATCGTACCTGAATCCACTCATTATGCTGCTATGGGCCTGATGACATAGATTACATTGCTGAGTGATATTGCATTGTACGTAAGTACCACAACTTCTTTATCCATTTTTCGCTTTCTGTGATATTGAACTTGTACCGTAAACGAGGTTCTTGTAAACTGAGCCGTCCCAAACTTTGGGGTGGCTGTGTCTTTTTGATTTTAATTTCCCTAAGCTATAGGACCATAAGTGGAAGTGCCCTAGGCTCTGTTGCTTTGTTTTTTAGATGTTTCAGGAAACACCATACACTTCTCCAGAGTGGCTGTTGGCAATTTACATCCCGCCCATCAGCATAACAAGGCTCCCAGTTCTCCATGGCCTGTCCTGCCTTTCTGGATTTTACACTTTTTTCAGATGGCCCTTTTGACCGGGGGGCAGTGAGACTTCATTTTCGTGCAGATTTCCTTTGTAAGCTTGCTTGGTTGACCAAAAAGGGCGTATGCGTTTTTTCCTGAATATATTCAGGAAAAAACGCATACGCCCTTTTTGGCCAAGTGCATCATTGTGGACGTTCTGCCTCTTTTGCTATGCTTTATATGCAATTCCAGTCTACCTCCTGAAATCGGTTTCCTGCAATTCTGCCCCGCTTTCAAGTCCTCTTGGCAGCCTTACTTCAATATATTTTTGGACGATAGCTGTCATTTATAACTCTGCAGGTTTGTGAATGACAGTGCCCCTGAGCTCCTTTCTTCAACTCGATTTCTTGTGAGCTGCCCGCAACACCGCAGCATTGCTTCAGGCCCTAGTGTGGTTCCGGCATGACATGCTGAGCCTTTGGTTAATTCCTCTTCCTGGTGGGAAATGAGAGTTAAATTTGCCCGTCCAGACACCTCCAGCTAGTCTCTCATTGGTTCTCCCTATTCCTGTTCATTTTCCGCAGAAATTGCAAACTGGGCCAAACAGGAGGTTAAAGGCACTGACTCTCCAAGTGGGGAGAGTGTTAGTAAAGCGTCTGGAATGTTGTACCAGAGTACCAGGGGACGAAAACTGAGACACATTTGAACACGTTTCCCAATCACACGGTGGATCATACTCTGGGTTCCACATGCATGTGTTAGCTGAAGGAAGAATCCCTTAAACCTGGAGAGTTGAGACCCATGGAATGGGTACCATGCAATATGACTTCAAATGGTCTGCATTTGCTCACCTATCCTCACCAATCCTATCACTGCTGCGTTTATGCCGCTGTACACATGCTTGATTCTCTTTCGGAGACATATAAATCCATAGGTTTTAAGATTCTTACTAGTCAGGTATATTCTTACGCGTTTAATATGGGGTGTTGGGTCCACTTCGTTGAGCAAGGAGTAGCTCTTGTCTATTACATATTTGGCTTATGGAAAGGTATCTGTGCTAATTTCAATCTCTGGTTTTATGCAGCCCCCCAACTCACCTTTCCCCTTAAGCAAGCATAAGTTGGTTTTCTACATTTGAGACCCTGTTCTGTTTTGTAATTCAGTTCCTGTGTAGCCAAGTTTACATTCCGTGTAGTAGTGATATCTTATGATATTTCTTTTTTTGTGTGACTTATTTCACTTAGAATCATCGTACCTGAATCCACTCATTATGCTGCTACGGGCCTGATGACATAGATTTCATTGCTGAGTGATATTGCATTGTACGTAAGTACCACAACTTCTTTATCCATTTTTCGCTTTCTGTGATATTGAACTTGTACCGTAAACGAGGTTCTTGTAAACTGAGCCGTCCCAAACTTTGGGGTGGCTGTGTCTTTTTGATTTTAATTTCCCTAAGCTATAGGACCATAAGTGGAAGTGCCCTAGGCTCTGTTGCTTTGTTTTTTAGATGTTTCAGGAAACACCATACACTTGTCCAGAGTGGTTGTTGGCAATTTACATCCCGCCCATCAGCATAACAAGGCTCTCACTTCTCCATGGCCTGTCCTGCCTTTCTGGATTTTACACTTTTATCAGATGGCCCTTTTGACTGGGGGCCAGTGAGACTTCATTGTAGTGCAGATTTCCTTTGCAAGCTTGCTTGGTTGGCCAAAAAGTGCGTATGCGTTTTTTCCTGAATATATTCAGGAAAAAACGCATATGCCCCTTTTGGCCAAGTGCATCATTGTGGACGTTCTGCCTCTTTTCCTATGCTTTACATGCAATTCCAGTCTACCTCTTGAAATCGGTTTCCTGCAATTCTGCCCCACTTTCAAGTCCTCTTGGCAGCCTTACTTCAATATATTTTTGGACGATAGCTGTCATTAATAACTCTGCAGGTTTGTGAATGACAGTGCCCCTGAGCTCCTTTCTTCAACTCGCTTTCTTGTGAGCTGGCCGCAACACCGCAAGATTGCTTCAGGCCCTAGTGTGGTTCCGGCACGGCACGCTTAGCCTTTGGTTAATTCCTCTTCCTGGTGGGAAACGAGAGTTAACTTTGCGCGTCCAGACACCTCCAGCTAGTTTCTCATTGGTTCTCCCTATTCCTGTTCATTTTCCGTAGAAATTGCAAACTGGGCCAAACAGGAGGTTAAAGGCACTGACTCTCCAAGTGGGGAGAGTGTTAGTAAAGCGTCTGGAATGTTGCACCCGAGTACCAGGACACGAAAACTGAGACACATTTGAACACGTTTCCTGATCACACGGTGGATCATACTCTGGGTTCCACATGCATGTTTTAGCTGAAGGAAGAATCCCTTAAACCTGGAGAGTTGAGACCCATGGAATGGGTACCATGCAATATGACTTCAAAGGGTCTGCATTTGCTCACCGAACCTCACCAATCCTATCACTGCTGCGTTTATGCCGCTGTACACACGCTTGATTCTCTTTCGGAGCATATAAATCCATAGGTTTTAAGATTCTTACTAGTCAGGTATATTCATAGGAGTTTAATATGGGGTGTTGAGTCCACTTCGTTGAGCAAGGAGTAGCTCTTGTCTATTACATATTTGGCTTATGGAACGGTATCTGTGCTAATTTCAATCTCTGGTTTTATGCAGCCCCCCAACTCACCTTTCCCCTTAAGCAAGCATAAGTTGGTTTTCTACATTTGGGACCCTGTTCTGTTTTGTAATTCAGTTCCTGTGTAGCCAAGTTTACATTCCATGTAGTAGTGATATCTTATGATGTTTCTTTTTCTCTGTGACTTATTTCACTTAGAATCATCGTACCTGAATACACTCATTATGCTGCTACGGGCCTCATGACATAGACTTCATTGCTGAGTGATATTGCATTGTACGTAAGTACCACAACTTCTTTATCCATTTTTTGCTTTCTGCGATATTGAACTTGTACCGTAAACGAGGTTCTTGTAAACAGAGCCTTCCCAAACTTTGGGGTGGCTGTGTCTTTTTGATTTTAATTTCCCTAAGCTATAGGACCATAAGTGGAAGTGCCCTAGGCTCTGTTGCTTTGTTTTTTAGATGTTTCAGGAAACACCATACACTTCTCCAGAGTGGCTGTTGGCAATTTACATCCCACCCATCAGCATAACAAGGCTCCCAATTCTCCATGGCCTGTCCTGCCTTTCTGGATTTTACACTTTTTTCAGATGGCCCTTTTGACCGGGGAGCAGTGAGACTTCATTTTCGTGCAGATTTCCTTTGTAAGCTTGCTTGGTTGACCAAAAAGGGCTTATGCGTTTTTTCCTGAATATATTCAGGAAAAAACGCATACGCCCTTTTTGGCCAAGTGCATCATTGTGGACGTTCTGCCTCTTTTCCTATGCTTTACATGCAATTCCAGTCTACCTCCTGAAATCGGTTTCCTGCAATTCTGCCCCGCTTTCAAGTCCTCTTGGCAGCCTTACTTCAATATATTTTTAGACGATAGCTGTCATTTATAACTCTGCAGGTTTGTGAATGACAGTGACCCTGAGCTCCTTTCTTCAACTCGCTTTCTTGTGAGCTGCCCGCAACACCGCAGGATTGCTTCAGGCCCTACTGTGGTTCCGGCATGGCACGCAGAGCCTTTTGTTAATTCCTCTTCCTGGTGGGAAATGAGAGTTAAATTTGCCCGTCCAGACACCTCCAGCTAGTCTCTCATTGGTTCTCCCTATTCCTGTTCATTTTCCGCAGAAATTGCAAACTGGGCCAAACAGGAGGTTAAAGGCACTGACTCTCCAAGTGGGGAGAGTGTTAGTAAAGCGTCTGGAATGTTGTACCAGAGTACCAGGGGACGAAAACTGAGACACATTTGAACACGTTTCCCAATCACATGGTGGATCATACTCTGGGTTCCACATGCATGTGTTAGCTGAAGGAAGAATCCCTTAAACCTGGAGAGTTGAGACCCATGGAATGGGTACCATGCAATATGACTTCAAATGGTCTGCATTTGCTCACCTATCCTCACCAATCCTATCACTGCTGCGTTTATGCCGCTGTACACATGCTTGATTCTCTTTCGGAGACATATAAATCCATAGGTTTTAAGATTCTTACTAGTCAGGTATATTCTTACGCGTTTAATATGGGGTGTTGGGTCCACTTCGTTGAGCAAGGAGTAGCTCTTGTCTATTACATATTTGGCTTATGGAACGGTATCTGTGCTAATTTCAATCTCTGGTTTTATGCAGCCCCCCAACTCACCTTTCCCCTTAAGCAAGCATAAGTTGGTTTTCTACATTTGAGACCCTGTTCTGTTTTGTAATTCAGTTCCTGTGTAGCCAAGTTTACATTCCGTGTAGTAGTGATATCTTATGATGTTTCTTTTTTTGTGTGACTTATTTCACTTAGAATCATCGTACCTGAATCCACTCATTATGCTGCTATGGGCCTGATGACATAGATTTCATTGCTGAGTGATATTGCATTGTACGTAAGTACCACAACTTCTTTATCCATTTTTCGCTTTCTGTGATATTGAACTTGTACCGTAAACGAGGTTCTTGTAAACTGAGCCGTCCCAAACTTTGGGGTGGCTGTGTCTTTTTGATTTTAATTTCCCTAAGCTATAGGACCATAAGTGGAAGTGCCCTAGGCTCTGTTGCTTTGTTTTTTAGATGTTTCAGGGAACACCATACACTTCTCCAGAGTGGCTGTTGGCAATTTACATCCCACCCATCAGCATAACAAGGCTCCCAGTTCTCCATGGCCTGTCCTGCCTTTCTGGATTTTACACTTTTTTCAGATGGCCCTTTTGACCGGGGGGCAGTGAGACTTCATTTTCGTGCAGATTTCCTTTGTAAGCTTGCTTGGTTGGCCAAAAAGGGCGTATGCGTTTTTTCCTGAATATATTCAGGAAAAAACGCATACGCCCTTTTTGGCCAAGTGCATCATTGTGGACGTTCTGCCTCTTTTCCTATGCTTTACATGCAATTCCAGTCTACCTCCTGAAATCGGTTTCCTGCAATTCTGCCCCGCTTTCAAGTCCTCTTGGCAGCCTTACTTCAATATATTTTTGGACGATAGCTGTCATTTATAACTCTGCAGGTTTGTGAATGACAGTGCCCCTGAGCTCCTTTCTTCAACTCGATTTCTTGTGAGCTGCCCGCAACACCGCAGGATTGCTTCAGGCCCTACTGTGGTTCCGGCATGGCACGCAGAGCCTTTGGTTAATTCCTCTTCCTGGTGGGAAATGAGAGTTAAATTTGCCCGTCCAGACACCTCCAGCTAGTCTCTCATTGGTTCTCCCTATTCCTGTTCATTTTCCGCAGAAATTGCAAACTGGGCCAAACAGGAGGTTAAAGGCACTGACTCTCCAAGTGGGGAGAGTGTTAGTAAAGCGTCTGGAATGTTGTACCAGAGTACCAGGGGACGAAAACTGAGACACATTTGAACACGTTTCCTAATCACACGGTGGATCATACTCTGGGTTCCACATGCATGTGTTAGCTGAAGGAAGAATCCCTTAAACCTGGAGAGTTGAGACCCATGGAATGGGTACCATGCAATATGACTTCAAATGGTCTGCATTTGCTCACCTATCCTCACCAATCCTATCACTGCTGCGTTTATGCCGCTGTACACATGCTTGATTCTCTTTCGGAGACATATAAATCCATAGGTTTTAAGATTCTTACTAGTCAGGTATATTCTTACGCGTTTAATATGGGGTGTTGGGTCCACTTCGTTGAGCAAGGAGTAGCTCTTGTCTATTACATATTTGGCTTATGGAACGGTATCTGTGCTAATTTCAATCTCTGGTTTTATGCAGCCCCCCAACTCTCCTTTCCCCTTAAGCAAGCATAAGTTGGTTTTCTACATTTGAGACCCTGTTCTGTTTTGTAATTCAGTTCCTGTGTAGCCAAGTTTACATTCCGTGTAGTAGTGATATCTTATGATATTTCTTTTTTTGTGTGACTTATTTCACTTAGAATCATCGTACCTGAATCCACTCATTATGCTGCTACGGGCCTGATGACATAGATTTCATTGCTGAGTGATATTGCATTGTACGTAAGTACCACAACTTCTTTATCCATTTTTCGCTTTCTGTGATATTGAACTTGTACCGTAAACGAGGTTCTTGTAAACTGAGCCGTCCCAAACTTTGGGGTGGCTGTGTCTTTTTGATTTTAATTTCCCTAAGCTATAGGACCATAAGTGGAAGTGCCCTAGGCTCTGTTGCTTTGTTTTTTAGATGTTTCAGGAAACACCATACACTTGTCCAGAGTGGTTGTTGGCAATTTACATCCCGCCCATCAGCATAACAAGGCTCTCACTTCTCCATGGCCTGTCCTGCCTTTCTGGATTTTACACTTTTATCAGATGGCCCTTTTGACTGGGGGCCAGTGAGACTTCATTGTAGTGCAGATTTCCTTTGCAAGCTTGCTTGGTTGGCCAAAAAGTGCGTATGCGTTTTTTCCGGAATATATTCAGGAAAAAACGCATATGCCCCTTTTGGCCAAGTGCATCATTGTGGACGTTCTGCCTCTTTTCCTATGCTTTACATGCAATTCCAGTCTACCTCCTGAAATCGGTTTCCTGCACTTCTGCCCCGCTTTCAAGTCCTCTTGGCAGCCTTACTTCAATATATTTTTGGACGATAGCTGTCTTTTATAACTCTGCAGGTTTGTGAATGACAGTGCCCCTGAGCTCCTTTCTTCAACTCGCTTTCTTGTGAGCTGGCCGCAACACCGCAAGATTGCTTCAGGCCCTAGTGTGGTTCCGGCACGGCACGCTTAGCCTTTGGTTAATTCCTCTTCCTGGTGGGAAACGAGAGTTAAATTTGCCCGTCCAGACACCTCAAGCTAGTCTCTCATTGGTTCTCCCTGTTCCTGTTCATTTTCCGTAGAAATTGCAAACTTGGCCAAACAGGAGGTTAAAGGCACTGACTCTCCAAGTGGGGAGAGTGTTAGTAAAGCGTCTGGAATGTTGCACCCGAGAACCGGGGAACGAAAACTGAGACACATTTGAACACGTTTCCAGATCACACGGTGGATCATACTCTGGGTTCCACATGCATGTTTTAGCTGAAGGAAGAATCCCTTAAACCTGGAGAGTTGAGACCCATGGAATGGGTACCATGCAATATGACTTCAAAGGGTCTGCGTTTGCTCACCGATCCTCACCAATCCTAACACTGCTGCGTTTATGCCACTATACACACGCTTGATTCTCTTTCGGAGACATATAAATCCATAGGTTTTAAGATTCTTACTAATCAGGTATATTTTTAGGCGTTTAATATGGGGTGAGTTGTCCCCTTCGTTGAGCAAGGAGTAGCTCTTGTCTATTACATATTTGGCTTATGGAACGGTATCTGTGCTAATTTCAATCTCTGGTTTTATGCAGCACCCCAACTCACCTTTCCCCTTAAGCAAGCATAAGTTGGTTTTCTACATTTGAGACCCCGTTCTGTTTTGTAATTCAGTTCCTGTGTAGCCAAGTTTACATTCCGTTTAGTAGTGATATCTTATGATGTTTCTTTTTCTGTGTGACTTATTTCACTTAGAATCATCGTACCTGAATCCACTCATTATGCTGCTACGGGCCTGATGACATAGATTTCATTGCTGAGTGATATTGCATTGTACGTAAGTACCACAACTTCTTTATCCATTTTTCGCTTTCTGCAATATTGAACTTGTACCGTAAACGAGGTTCTTGTAAACAGAACCGTCGCAAACTTTGGGGTGGCTGTGTCTTTTTGATTTTAATTTCCCTAAGCTATAGGACCATAAGTGGAAGTGCCCTAGCCTCTGTTGCTTTGTTTTTTGGATGTTTCTGGAAACACCATACACTTCTCCAGAGTGGTTGTTGGCAATTTACATCCCGCCCATCAGCATAACAAGGCTCCCAGTTCTCCATGGCCTCTCCTGCCTTTCTGGATTTTACACTTTTTTCAGATGGCCCTTTTGACCGTGGGGCAGTGAGACTTCATTGTAGTGCAGATTTCCTTTGCAAGCTTGCTTGGTTGGCCAAAAAGGGCGTATGCGTTTTTTCCTGAATATATTCAGGAAAAAACGCATACGCCCTTCTTGGCCAAGTGCATCATTGTGGACGTTCTGCCTCTTTTCCTATGCTTAACATGCAATTCCAGTCTACCTCCTGAAATTGGTTTCCTGCAATTCTGCCCTGCTTTCAAGTCCTCTTGGCAGCCTTACTTCAATATATTTTTTGACGATAGCTGTCATTTATAACTCTGCAGGTTTTTGAATGACAGTGCCCCTGAGCTCCTTTCTTCAACTCGCTTTCTTGTGAGCTGGCCGCAACACCGCAGGATAGCTTCAGGCCCTAGTGTGGTTTCGGCATGGCCCGCTGAGGCTTTGGTTAATTCCTCTTCCTGGTGGGAAATGAGAGTTAAATTTGCCTGTTCAGACACCTCCAGCTAGTCTCTCATTGGTTCTCCCTATTCCTGTTCATTTTCCGCAGAAATTGCAAACTGGGACAAACAGGAGGTTAAAGGCACTGACTCTCCAAGTGGGGAGAGTGTTAGTAAAGCGTCTGGAATGTTGCACCCGAGTACCAGGACACGAAAACTGAGACACATTTGAACACGTTTCCTGATCACACGGTGGATCATACTCTGGGTTCCACATGCATGTTTTAGCTGAAGGAAGAATCCCTTAAACCTGGACAGTTGAGACCCATGGAATGGGTACCATGCAATATGACTTCAAAGGGTCTGCATTTGCTCACCGAACCTCACCAATCCTATCACTGCTGCGTTTATGCCGCTGTACACACGCTTGATTCTCTTTCGGAGCATATAAATCCATAGGTTTTAAGATTCTTACTAGTCAGGTATATTCTTAGGCGTTTAATATGGGGTGTTGAGTCCCCTTCGTTGAGCATGGAGTAGCTCTTGTCTATTACATATTTGGCTTATGGAAAGGTATATGTGCTAATTTCAATCTCTGGTTTTATGCAGCACCCCAACTCACCTTTCCCCTTAAGCAAGCATAAGTTGGTTTTCTACATTTGAGACCCTGTTCTGTTTTGTAATTCAGTTCCTGTGTAGCCAAGTTTACATTCCGTGTAGTAGTGATATCTTATGATGTTTCTTTTTCTCTGTGACTTATTTCACTTAGAATCATCGTACCTGAATCCACTCATTATGCTGCTATGGGCCTGATGACATAGATTTCATTGCTGAGTGATATTGCATTGTACGTAAGTACCACAAGTTCTTTATCCATTTTTCGCTTTCTGTGATATTGAACTTGTATCGTAAACGAGGTTCTTATAAACAGAGCCGTCCCAAACTTTGGGGTGGCTGTGTCTTTTAGATTTTAATTTCCCTAAGCTATAGGACCATAAGTGGAATTGCACTAGGCTCTGTTGCTTTGTTTTGTAGATGTTTCAGGAAACACCATACACTTCTCCAGAGTGGCTGTTGGCAATTTACATCCCGCCCATGAGCATAACAAGGCTCCCAGTTCTCCATGGCCTGTCTTGCCTTTCTGGATTTTACACTTTTTTCAGATGGCCCATTTGACCGGGGCGCAGTGAGACCTTATTGTAGTGCAGATTTCCTTTTCAAGCTTGATTGGTTGGCCAAAAAGGGCATATGCATGTTTTCCTGAATATATTCAGGAAAAAACGCGTATGCCCTTTTTGGCCAGGTGCATCATTGTGGACGTTCTGCCTCTTTTCCTCTGCTTAACATGCAATTCCAGTCTAACTCCTGAAATTGGTTTCCTGCAATTCTGCCCCACTTTCAAGTCCTCTTGGCAGCCTTACTTCAATATATTTTTTGACGATAGCTGTCATTTATAACTCTGCAGGTTTTTGAATGACAGTGCCCCTGAGCTCCTTTCTTCAACTCGCTTTCTTGTGAGCTGGCCGCAACACCGCAGGATTTCTTAAGGACCCAGTGTGGTTCCGGCATGGCACGCTGAGCCTTTGGTTAATTCCTCTTCCTGGTGGGAAATGAGAGTTAAATTTGCCCGTCCAGACACCTCCAGCTAGTCTCTCATTGGTTCTCCCTATTCCTGTTCATTTTCCGCAGAAATTGCAAACTGGGCCAAACAGGAGGTTAAAGGCACTGACTCTCCAAGTGGGGAGAGTGTTAGTAAACAGTCTGGAATGTTGCACCCGAGTACCAGGGGACGAAAACTGAGACACCTTTGAACACGTTTCCCGATCACACGGTGGATGATACTCTGGGTTCCACATGCATGTTTTAGCTGAAGGAAGAATCCCTTAAACCTGGAGAGTTGAGACCCATGGAATGGGTACCATGCAATATGACTTCAAAGGGTCTGCATTTGCTCACCGAACCTCACCAATCCTATCACTGCTGCGTTTATGCCGCTGTACACACGCTTGATTCTCTTTCGGAGCATATAAATCCATAGGTTTTAAGATTCTTACTAGTCAGGTATATTCTTAGGCGTTTAATATGGGGTGTTGAGTCCCCTTCGTTGAGCATGGAGTAGCTCTTGTCTATTACATATTTGGCTTATGGAACGGTATCTGTGCTAATTTCAATCTCTGGTTTTATGTAGCACCCCAACACACCTTTCCCCTTAAGCAAGTATAAGTTGGTTTTCTACATTTGAGACCCTGTTCTGTTTTGTAATTCAGTTCCTGTGTAGCCAAGTTTACATTCCGTGTAGTAGTGATATCTTATAATGTTTCTTTTTCTGTGTGACTTATTTCACTTAGAATCATCGTACCTGAATCCACTCATTATGCTGCTACGGGCCTGATGACATAGATTTCATTGCTGAGTGATATTGCATTGTACGTAAGTACCACAAATTCTTTATCCATTTTTCGCTTTCTGCGATATTGAACTTGTACCGTAAACGAGGTTCATGTAAACAGAGCCGTCCCAAACTTTGGGGTGGCTGTGTCTTTTTGATTTTAATTTCCCTAAGCTATAGGACCATAAGTGGAAGTGCCCTAGGCTCTGTTGCTTTGTTTTTTAGATGTTTCAGGAAACACCATACACTTCTCCAGAGTGGCTGTTGGCAATTTACATCCCGCCCATCAGCATAACAAGGCTCCCAGTTCTCCATGGCCTGTCCTGCCTTTCTGGATTTTACACTTTTTTCAGATGGCCCTTTTGACCGGGGGGCAGTGAGACTTCATTTTAGTGCAGATTTCCTTTGTAAGCTTGCTTGGTTGACCAAAAAGGGCGTATGCGTTTTTTCCTGAATATATTCAGGAAAAAACGCATACGCCCTTTTTGGCCAAGTGCATCATTGTGGACGTTCTGCCTCTTTTCCTATGCTTTACATGCAATTCCAGTCTACCTCCTGAAATTGGTTTCCTGCATGTCTGCCCCACTTTCAAGTCCTCTTGGCAGCCTTATTTCAATATATTTTTGGACGATAGCTGTCATTTATAACTCTGCAGGTTTGTGAATGACAGTGCCCCTGAGCTCCTTTCTTCAACTCGCTTTCTTGTGAGCTGGTCGCAACACCGCAAGATTGCTTCAGGCCGTAGTGTGGTTCCGGCATGGCACGCTGAGCCTTTGTTTAATTCCTCTTCCTGGTGGGAAATGAGAGTTAAATTTGCCCGTCCAGACACCTCCAGCTAGTCTCTCATTGGTTCTCCCTATTCCTGTTCATTTTCCGCAGAAATTGCAAACTGGGCCAAACAGGAGGTTAAAGGCACTGACTCTCCAAGTGGGGAGAGTGTTAGTAAAGCGTCTGGAATGTTGTACCCGAGTACCAGGGGACGAAAACTGAGACACATTTGAACACGTTTCCCAATCACACGGTGGATCATACTCTGGGTTCCACATGCATGTGTTAGCTGAAGGAAGAATCCCTTAAACCTGGAGAGTTGAGACCCATGGAATGGGTACCATGCAATATGACTTCAAATGGTCTGCATTTGCTCACCTATCCTCACCAATCCTATCACTGCTGCGTTTATGCCACTGTACACATGCTTGATTCTCTTTCGGAGACATATAAATCCATAGGTTTTAAGATTCTTACTAGTCAGGTATATTCTTACGCGTTTAATATGGGGTGTTGGGTCCACTTCGTTGAGCAAGGAGTAGCTCTTGTCTATTACATATTTGGCTTATGGAACGGTATCTGTGCTTATTTCAATCTCTGGTTTTATGCAGCACACCAACTCACATTTCCCCTTAAGCAAGCATAAGTTGGTTTTCTACATTTGAGACCCTGTTCTGTTTTGTAATTCAGTTCCTGTGTAGCCAAGTTTACATTCCGTGTAGTAGTGATATCTGATGATGTTTCTTTTTTTGTGTGACTTATTTCACTTAGAATCATAGTACCTGAATCCACTCATTATGCTGCTACGGGCCTGATGACATAGATTACATTGCTGAGTGATATTGCATTGTACGTAAGTACCACAACTTCTTTATCCATTTTTCGCTTTCTGTGATATTAAACTTGTACCGTAAACGAGGTTCTTGTAAACAGAGCTGTCCCAAACTTTGGGGTGGCTGTGTCTTTTTGATTTTAATTTCCCTAAGCTATAGGACCATAAGTGGAAGTGCCCTAGGCTCTGATGCTTTGTTTTTTAGATGTTTCAGGAAACACCATACACTTCTCCAGAGTGGCTGTTGGCAATTTACATCCCGCCCATCAGCATAACAAGGCTCCCAGTTCTCCATGGCTTGTCCTGCCTTTCTGGATTTTACACTTTTTTCAGATGGCCCTTTTGACCGGGGGGCAGTGAGACTTCATTGTAGTGCAGATTTCCTTTGCAAGCTTGCTTGGTTGGCCAAAAAGTGCGTATGCGTTTTTTCCTCAATATATTCAGGAAAAAACGCATACGCCCTTTTTGGCCAAATGCATCATTGTGGACGTTCTGCCTCTTTTCCTGTGGTTTACATGCAAATCCAGTCTACCTCCTGAAATCAGTTTCCTGCAATTCTGCCCCGCTTTCAAGTCCTCTTGGCAGCCTTACTTCAATATATTTTTGGACGATAGCCTGTCATTTTTAACTCTGCAGGTTTGTGAATGACAGTGCCCCTGAGCTCCTTTCTTCAACTCGCTTTCTTGTGAGCTGGCCGCAACACCGCAGGATTGCTTCAGGCTCCAGTATGGTTCCGGCATGGCACGCTGAGCCTTTGGTTAATTCCTCTTCCTGGTGGGAAATGAGAGTTAAATTTGCCCTTCCAGACACCTCCAGCTAGTCTCTTATTGGTTCTCCCTATTCCTGTTCATTTTCCGCAGAAATTGCAAACTGGGCCAAACAGGAGGTTAAAGGCACTGACTCTCCAAGTGGGGAGAGTGTTAGTAAAGCGTCTGGAATGTTGCATCCGAGTACCAGGGGACGAAAACTGAGACACCTTTGAACACGTTTCCCAATCACATGGTGTATCATACTCTGGGTTCCTCATGCATGTTTTAGCTGAAGGAAGAATCCCTTAAACCTGGAGAGTTGAGACCCATGCAAAGGGTACCATGAAATATGACTTCAAAGGGTCTGCATTTGCTCACCGATCCTCACCAATCCTATCACTGCTGCGTTTATGCCGCTGTACACACTCTTGATTCTCTTTCGGAGACATATAAATCCATAGGTTTTAAGATTCTTACTAGTCAGGTATATTCTTAGGCGTTTAATATGGGGTGTTGAGTCCACTTCGTTGAGCAAGGTGTAGCTCTTTTCTATTACATATTTGGCTTATGGAACGGTATCTGTGCTAATTTCAATCTCTGGTTTTATGCAGCACCCCAACTCACCTTTCCCCTTAAGCAAGCATAAGTTGGTTTTCTACATTTGAGACCCCGTTCTGTTTTGTAATTCAGTTCCTGTGTAGCCAAGTTTACATTCCGTGTAGTAGTGATATCTTATGATGTTTCTTTTTCTCTGTGACTTATTTCACTTAGAATCATCGTACCTGAATCCACTCATTATGCTGCTACGGGCCTGATGACATAGATTTCATTGCTGAGTGATATTGCATTGTAGGTAAGTACCACAACTTCTTTATCCATTTTTCGCTTTCTGCGATATTGAACTTGTACCGTAAACGAGGTTCTTGTAAACAGAACCGTCCCAAACTTTGGGGTGGCTGTGTCTTTTTGATTTTAATTTCCCTAAGCTATAGGACCATAAGTGGAAGTGCCCTAGGCTCTGTTGCTTTGTTTTTTGGATGTTTCAGGAAACACCATACACTTCTCCAGAGTGGTTGTTGGCAATTTACATCCCGCCCATCAGCATAACAAGGCTCCCAGTTCTCCATGGCCTGTCCTGCCTTTCTGGATTTTACACTTTTTTCAGATGGCCCTTTTGACCGGGGGGCAGTGAGACTTCATTGTAGTGCAGATTTCCTTTGCAAGCTTGCTTGGTTGGCCAAAAAGGGCGTATGCGTTTTTTCCTGAATATATTCAGGAAAAAACGCATACGCCCTTTTTGGCCAAGTGCATCATTGTGGACGTTCTGCCTCTTTTCCTATGCTTAACATGCAATTCCAGTCTACCTCCTGAAATTGGTTTCCTGCAATTCTGCCCCGCTTTCAAGTCCTCTTGGCAGCCTTACTTCAATATATTTTTTGACGATAGCTGTCATTTATAACTCTGCAAGTTTTTGAATGACAGTGCCCCTGAGCTCCTTTCTTCAACTCGCTTTCTTGTGAGCTGGCCGCAACACCGCAGGATTTCTTAAGGCACCAGTGTGGTTACGGCATGGCACGCTGAGCCTTTGGTTAATTCCTCTTCCTGGTGGGAAATGAGAGTTAAATTTGCCCGTCCAGACACCTCCAGCTAGTCTCTTATTGGTTCTCCCTATTCCTGTTTATTTTCCGCAGAAATTGCAATCTGGGCCAAACAGGAGGTTAAAGGCACTGACTCTCCAAGTGGGGAGAGTGTTAGTAAAGCGTCTGGAATGTTGCATCCGAGTACCAGGGGACGATAACTGAGACACCTTTGAACACGTTTCCCAATCACATGGTGTATCATACTCTGGGTTCCACATGCATGTTTTAGCTGAAGGAAGAATCCCTTAAACCTGGAGAGTTGAGACCCATGCAAAGGATACCATGAAATATGACTTCAAAGGGTCTGCATTTGCTCACCGATCCTCACCAATCCTATCACTGCTGCGTTTATGCCGCTGTACACACTCTTGATTCTCTTTCGGAGACATATAAATCCATAGGTTTTAAGATTCTTACTAGTCAGGTATATTCGTAGGCGTTTAATATGGGGTGTTGAGTCCACTTCATTGAGCAAGGGGTAGCTCTTGTCTATTACATTTTTGGCTTATTGAACTGTATCTGTGCTTATTTCAATCTCTGGTTTTATGCAGCACCCCAACTCACATTTCCCCTTAAGCAAACATAAGTTGGTTTTCTACATTTGAGACCCTGTTCTGTTTTGTAATTCAGATCCTGTGTAGCCAAGTTTACATTCCGTGTAGTAGTGATATCTTATGATGTTTCTTTTTCTGTGTGACTTATTTCACTTAGAATCATCGTACCTGAATCCACTCATTATTCTTCTACGGGCCTGATGACATAGATTTCATTGCTGAGTGATATTGCATTGTACGTAAGTACCACAACTTCTTTATCCATTTTTCTCTTTCTGCGATATTAAACTTGTACCGTAAACAAGGTTCTTGTAAACAGAGCTGTCCCAAACTTTGGGGTGGCTGTGTCTTTTTGATTTTAATTTCCCTAAGCTATAGGACCATAAGTGGAAGTGCCCTAGGCTCTGTTGCTTTGTTTTTTAGATGTTTCAGGAAACACCATACACTTCTCCAGAGTGGCTGTTGGCAATTTACATCCCGCCCATCAGCATAACAAGGCTCCCAGTTCTCCATGGCCTGTCCTGCCTTTCTGGATTTTACACTTTTTTCAGATGGCCCTTTTGACCGGGGGGCAGTGAGACTTCATTTTAGTGCAGATTTACTTTGTAAGCTTGCTTGGTTGACCAAAAAGGGCGTATGCGTTTTTTCCTGAATATATTCAGGAAAAAACGCATACGCCCTTTTTGGCCAAGAGCATCATTGTGGACGTTCTGCCTCTTTTCCTATGCTTTACATGCAATTCCAGTCTACCTCCTGAAATCGGTTTCCTGCAATTCTGCCCCGCTTTCAAGTCCTCTTGGCAGCCTTACTTCAATATATTTTTGGACGATAGCTGTCATTTATAACTCTGCAGGTTTGTGAATGACAGTGCCCCTGAGCTCCTTTCTTCAACTCGCTTTCTTGTGAGCTGGCCGCAACACCGCAGGATTGCTTCAGGCCCTAGTGTGGTTCTGGCATGGCACATTGAGCCTTTGGTTAATTCCTCTTCCTGGTGGGAAATGAGAGTTAAATTTGCCCATCCAGACACCTCCAGCTAGTCTCTCATTGGTTCCCTCTATTCCTGTTCATTTTCCACAGAAATTGCAAACTGTGCCAAACAGGAGGTTAAAGGCACTGACTCTCCAAGAGGGGAGAGTGTTAGTAAAGCGTCTGGAATGTTGCACCCGAGTACCAGGGGACGAAAACTGGCACATTTGAACACGTTTTCTGATCACACGGTGGATGATACTCTGGGTTCCACATGCATGTTTTAGCTGAAGGAAGAATCCCTTAAACCTGGAGAGTTGAGATCCATGGAATGGGTACCATGCAATATGACTTCAAAGGGTCTGCATTTGCTCACCGAACCTCACCAATCCTATCACTGCTGCATTTATGCCGCTGTACACACGCTTGATTCTCTTTCGGAGCATATAAATCCATAGGTTTTAAGATTCTTACTAGTCAGATATATTCTTAGGAGTTTAATATGGGGTGTTGAGTCCACTTCGTTGAGCAAGGAGTAGCTCTTGTCTATTACATATTTGGCTTATGGAACGGTATCTGTGCTAATTTCAATCTCTGGTTTTATGCAGCACCCCAACTCACCTTTCCCTTTAAGGAAGCATAAGTTGGTTTTCTACATTTGAGACCCTGTTCTGTTTTGTAATTCAGTTCCTGTGTAGCCAAGTTTACATTCCGTGTAGTAGTGATATCTTATGATGTTTCTTTTTCTCTGTGACTTATTTCACTTAGAATCATCGTACCTGAATCCACTCATTATGCTGCTACGGGCCTGATGACATAGATTTCATTGCTGAGTGATATTGCATTGTACGTAAGTACCACAACTTCTTTATCCATTTTTCGCTTTCTGCGTTATTGAACTTGTACCGTAAACGAGGTTCTTGTAAACTGAACCGTCCCAAATTTGGGGTGGCTGTGTCTTTTTGATTTTAATTTCCCTAAGCTATAGGACCATAAGTGGAAGTGCCCTAAGCTCTGTTGCTTTGTTTTTTACATGTTTCAGGAAACACCATACACTTCTCCAGAGTGCCTGTTGGCAATTTACATCCCGCCCATGAGCATAACAAGGCTCCCAGTTCTCCATGGCCTGTCCTGCCTTTCTGGATTTTACACTTTTTTCAGATGGCCCATTTGACCGGGGCGCATTGAGACCTTATTGTAGTGCAGATTTCCTTTTCAAGCATGATTGGTTGGCCAAAAAGGGCATATGCATGTTTTCCTGAATATATTCAGGAAAAAACGCGTATGCCGTTTTTGGCCAAGTCCATCATTGTGGACGTTCTGCCTCTTTTCCTATGCTTTACATGCAATTCCAGTCTACCTCCTGAAATCGGTTTCCTGCAATTCTGCCCCGCTTTCAAGTCCTCTTGGCAGCCTTACTTCAATATATTTTTGGACGATAGCTGTCAGTTATAACTGTGCAGGTTTGTGAATGACAGTGCCCCTGAGCTCCTTTCCTCAACTCGCTTTCTTGTGAGCTGGCCACAACACCGCAGGATTGCTTCAGGCCCTAGTGTTGTTCCGGCACAGCACGCTGAGCCTTTGGTTAATTCCTCTTCCTGGTGGGTAATGAGAGTTAAATTTGCCCGTCCAGACACCTCAAGCTAGTCTCTCTTGTTTCTCCCTATTCCTGTTCATTTTCTGCAGAAATTGCAAACTGGGCCAAACAGGAGGTTAAAGGCACTGACTCTCCAACTGGGGAGAGTGTTAGTAAAGCGTCTGGAATGTTGCACCCGAGTACCGGGGGACGAATACTGAGACATATTTGAACACGTTTCCCGATCACACGGTGGATCATACTCTGGGTTCCACATGCATGTTTTAGCTGAAGGAAGAATCCCTTCAACCTGGAGAGTTGAGACCCATGGAATGGGTACCATGCAATATGACTTCAAAGGGTCTGCATTTGCTCAACGATCCTCACCAATCCTATCACTGCTGCGTTTATGCCACTATACACACGCTTGATTCTCTTTCGGAGACATATAAATCCATAGGTTTTAAGATTCTTACTAGTCAGGTATATTCTTAGGCGTTTAATATGGGGTGTTGTGTCCACTTCGTTGAGCAATGAGTAGCTCTTGTCTATTACATATTTGGCTTATGGAACGGTATCTGTTCTAATTTCAATCTCTGGTTTTATGCAGCACCCCAACTCACCTTTCCCCTTAAGCAAGCATAAGTCGGTTTTCTACATTTGAGACCCTGTTCTGTTTTGTAATTCAGTTCCTGTGTAGCCAAGTTTACATTCCGTGTAGTACAGATATCTTATGATGTTTCTTTTTCTGTGTGACTTATTTCACTTAGAATCATCGTACCTGAATCCACTCATTATGCAGCAACGGGCCTGATGACATAGATTTCATTGCAGAGTGATATTGCATTGTACGTAAGTACCACAACTTCTTTATCCATTTTTCGCTTTCTGTGATATTGAACTTGTACCGTAAACGAGGTTCTTGTAAACAGAGCTGTCCCAAACTTTGGGGTGGCTGTGTCTTTTTGATTTTAATTTCCCTAAGCTATAGGACCATAAGTGGAAGTGCCCTAGCCTCTGTTGCTTTGTTTTTTGGATGTTTCTGGAAACACCATACACTTCTCCAGAGTGGTTGTTGGCAATTTACATCCCGCCCATGAGCATAACAAGGCTCCCAGTTCTCCATGGCCTGTCCTGCCTTTCTGGATTTTACACTTTTTTCAGATGGCCCATTTGACCGGGGGGCAGTGAGACATCATTGTAGTGCAGATTTCCTTTGCAAGTTGCTTGCTTGGCCAAAAAGGGCGTATGCGTTTTTTCCTGAATATATTCAGGAAAAAATGCATACGCCCTTTTTGGCCAAGTGCATCATTGTGGACGTTCTGCCTCTTTTCCTATGCTTTACATGCAATTCCAGTCTACCTCCTGAAATCGGTTTCCTGCAATTCTGCCCCTCTTTCAAGCACTCTTGGCAGCCTTTCTTCAATATATTTTTGGACGATAGCTGTCATTTATAACTCTGCAGGTTTGTGAATGACAGTGCCCCTGAGCTCCTTTCTTCAACTCGCTTTCTTGTGAGCTGGCCACAACACCACTGCATTGCTTCAGGCCCTAGTGTGGTTCTGGCATGACACGCTGAGCCTTTGGTTAATTCCTCTTTCTGGTGGGAAACGAGAGTTAACTTTGCGTGTCCAGACACCTCCAGCTAGTTGCTCATTGGTTCTCCCTATTCCTGTTCATTTTCCGTAGAAATTGCAAACTGGGCCAAACAGGAGGTTAAAGGCGCTGACTCTCCAAGTGGGGAGAGTGTTAGTAAAGCGTCTGGAATGTTGCACCCGAGAACCGTGGGACGAAAACTGAGACACATTTGAACACGTTTCCGATCACACAGTGGATCATACTCTGGGTTCCACATGCATGTTTTAGCTGAAGGAAGAATCCCTTAAACCTGGAGAGTTGAGATCCATGGAATGGGTACCATGCAATATGACTTCAAAGGGTCTGCATTTGCTCACCGAACCTCAGCAATCCTATCACTGCTGCGTTTATGCCGCTGTATACACGCTTGATTCTCTTTCGGAGACATATAAATCCATAGGTTTTAAGATTCTTACTAGTCAGGTATATTCTTAGGCGTTTAATATGGGGTGTTGAGTCCACTTTGTTGAGCAAGGAGTAGCTCTTGTCTATTACATATTTGGCTTATGGAACGGTATCTGTGCTAATTTCAATCTCTGGTTTTATGTAGCACCCCAACTCACCTTTCCCCTTAAGCAAGCATAACTTGGTTTTCTACATTTGAGACCCTGTTCTGTTTTGTAATTCAGTTCCTGTGTAGCCAAGTTTACATTCCGTGTAGTAGTGATATCTTATGATGTTTCTTTTTCTGTGTGACTTATTTCACTTAGAATCATCGTACCTGAATCCACTCATTATGCTGCTACAGGCAGATGACATAGATTTCATTGCTGAGTGATATTGCATTGTACGTAAGTACCACAACTTCTTTATCCATTTTTCACTTTCTGCGATATTGAACTTGTACCGTAAACGAGGTTCTTGTAAACAGAGCCGTCCCAAACTTTGGGGTGGCTGTGTCTTTTTGATTTTAATTTCCCTAAGCTATAGGACCATAAGTGGAAGTGCCCTAGGCTCTGTTGCTTTGTTTTGTAGATGTTTCAGGAAACACCATACACTTCTCCAGAGTGGCTGTTGGCAATTTACATCCCGCCCATGAGCATAACAAGGCTCCCAGTTCTCCATGGCCTGTCCTGCCTTTCTGGATTTTACACTTTTTTCAGATGGCCCATTTGACCGGGGCGCAGTGAGACCTTATTGTAGTGCAGATTTCCTTTTCAAGCTTGATTGGTTGGCCAAAAAGGGCATATGCATGTTTTCCTGAATACATACAGGAAAAAACGCGTATGCCCTTTTTGGCCAAGTCCATCATTGTGGACGTTCTGCCTCTTTTCCTATGCTTTACATGCAATTCCAGTCTACCTCCTGAAATCGGTTTCCTGCAATTCTGCCCCGCTTTCAAGTCCTCTTGGCAGCCTTACTTCAATATATTTTTGGATGATAGCTGTCATTTATAACTCTGCAGGTTTGTGAATGACAGTGCGCCTGAGCTCCTTTCTTCAACTCGCTTTCTTGTGAGCTGGTCACAACACCGCAGGATTGCTTCAGGCCCTAGTGTTGTTCCGGCACAGCACGCTGAGCCTTTGGTTAATTCCTCTTCCTGGTGGGTAATGAGAGTTAAATTTGCCCGTCCAGACACCTGAAGCAAGTCTCTCTTGTTTCTCCCTATTCCTGTTCATTTTCTGCAGAAATTGCAAACTGGGCCAAACAGGAGGTTAAAGGCACTGACTCTCCAAGTGGGGAGAGTGTTAGTAAAGCGTCTGGAATGTTGCACCCGAGTACCGGGGGACGAATACTGAGACACATTTGAACACGTTTCCCGATCACACGGTGGATCATACTCTGGGTTCCACATGCATGTTTTAGCTGAAGGAAGAATCCCTTAAACCTGGAGAGTTGAGACCCATGGAATGGGTACCATGCAATATGACTTCAAAGGGTCTGCATTTGCTCACCGCTCCTCACCAATCCTATCAATGCTGCGTTTATGTCACTGTACACACACTTGATTCTCTTTCGGAGACATATAAATCCATAGGTTTTAAGATTCTTACTAATCAGGTATATTTTTACGCATTTAATATGGGGTGTTGAGTCCACTTCGTTGAGCAAGGAGTAGCTCTTGTCTATTACATATTTGGCTTATGGAACGGTATCTGTGCTAATTTCAATCTCTGGTTTTATGCAGCACCCCAACTCACCTTTCCCCTTAAGCAAGCATACGTTGGTTTTCTACATTTGAGACCCCGTTCTGTTTTGTAATTCAGTTCCTGTGTAGCCAAGTTTACATTCCGTGTAGTAGTGATATCTTATGATGTTTGTTTTTCTGTGTGACTTATTTCACTTAGAATCATCGTACCTGAATCCACTCATTATGCTGCTATGGGCCTGATGACATAGATTTCATTGCTGAGTGATATTGCATTGTACGTAAGTACCACAACTTCTTTATCCATTTTTGGCTTTCTGCGATATTGAACTTGTACCGTAAACGAGGTTCTTGTAAACAGAACCGTCCCAAACTTTGGGGTGGCTGTGTCTTTTTGATTTTAATTTCCCTAAGCTATAGGACCATAAGTGGAAGTGCCCTAGGCTCTGTTGCTTTGTTTTTTGGATGTTTCAGGAAACACCATACACTTCTCCAGAGTGGCTGTTGGCAATTTACATCCCGCCCATGAGCATAACAAGGCTCCCAGTTCTCCATGGCCTGTCCTGCCTTTCTGGATTTTACACTTTTTTCAGATGGCCCTTTTGACCGGGGGGCAGTGAGACTTCATTGTAGTGCAGATTTCCTTTGCAAGCTTGCTTGCTTGGCCAAAAAGGGCGTATGCGTTTTTTCCTGAATATATTCAGGAAAAAACGCATACGCCCTTTTTGGCCAAGTGCATCATTGTGGACGTTCTGCCTCTTTTCCTATGCTTTACATGCAATTCCAGTCTACCTCCTGAAATCGGTTTCCTGCAATTCTGCCCCGCTTTCAAGTCCTCTTGGCAGCCTTACTTCAATATATTTTTGGACGATAGGTGTCATTTATAACTCTGCAGTTTTGAAAATGACAGTGGCCCTGACCTCCTTTCTTCAACTCGCTTTCTTGTGAGCTGGCCGCAACACCGCAGCATTGCTTCAGGCCCTAGTGTGGTTCCGGCATGACACACTGAGTCTTTGGTTAATTCCTCTTCCTGGTGGGAAATGAGAGTTAAATTTGCCCATCCAGACACCTCCAGCTAGTCTCCCATTGGTTCTCCTTATTCCTGTTTGTCTTACACAGAAATTGCAAACTGGGTCAAAGAGGAGGTTAAAGGCACTGACTCTCCAAATGGGGAGAGTCTTAGTAAAGCATCTGGAATGTTGCACCCGAGTACCAGGGAATGAAAACTGAGACACATTTGAACACGTTTCCCAATCACACGGTGGATCATACTCTGGGTTCCACATGCATGTTTTAGCTGAAGGAAGAATCCCTTAAACCTGGAGAGTTGAGACCCATGGAAAGGGTACCATGCAATATGACTTCAAAGGGTCTGCATTTGCTCACCGAACCTCACCAATCCTATCACTGCTGCGTTTATGCCGTTGTACACATGCTTGATTCTCTTTCGGAGAGATATAAATCCATAGGTTTTAAGATTCTTACTAGTCAAGTATATACTTAGGCGTTTAAAATGGTGTGTTGAGTCCACTTCTTTGAGCAAGGAGTAGCTGTTGTCTATAATATATTTGGCTTATGGAACGGTATCTGTGCTAATTTCAATCTCTGGTTTTATGCAGCACCCCAACTCACCTTTCCCCTTAAGCAAGCATAAGTTGGTTTTCTACATTTGAGATGCTGTTCTGTTTTGTAATTCAGTTCCTGTGTAGCCAAGTTTACATTCCATGTATTAGTGATATCTTATGATGATTCTTTTCTGTGTGATTTATTTCACTTAGAATCATCGTACCTGAATCCACTCATTATGCAGCTACGGGCCTGATAACATAGAATTCATTGCTGAGTGATATTGCATTCAAAGTAAGTACCACAACTTCTTTATCCATTTCTCGCTTTCTCTGATATTGAACTTGTACCGTAAACGAGCTTCTTGTAAACACAGCTGTCCCAAACTTTGGGGTGGCTGTGTCTTTTTGATTTTAATTTCCCTAAGCTATAGGACCATAAGTGGAAGTGCCCTAGGCTCTGTTGCTTTGTTTTTTAGATGTTTCAGGAAACACCATACACTTCTCCAGATTGGCTGTTGGCAATTTACATCCCGCCCATGAGCATAACAAGGCTCCCAGTTCTCCATGGCCTGTCCTGCCTTTCTGGATTTTACACTTTTTTCAGATGGCCCTTTTGACCGGGGGGCAGTGAGACTTCATTGTAGTGCAGATTTCCTTTTCAAGCTTCCTTGGTTGGCCAAAAAGGGCGTATGCGTTTTTTCCTGAATATATTCAGGAAAAAATGCATACGCCGTTTTTGGCCAAGTGCATCATTGTGGACGTTCTGCCTCTTTTCCTATGCTTTACATGCAATTCCAGTCTACCTCCTGAAATCGGTTTCCTGCAATTCTGCCCCTCTTTCAAGTCCTCTTGGCAGCCTTACTTCAATATCTTTTTGGACGATAGCTGTCATTTATAACTCTGCAGGTTTGTGAATGACAGTGCCCCTGAGCTTCTTTCTTCAACTCGCTTTGTTGTGAGCTGGCCGCAACACCGCAGCATTGCGTCAGGCCCTAGTGTGGTTCCGGCATGGCACGCTGAGCCTTTGGTTAATTCCTCTTCCTGGTGGGAAATGAGAGTTAAATTTGCCTGTCCAGACACCTCCAGCTAGTCTCTCATTGGTTCTCCCTATTCCTGTTCATTTTCCGCAGAAATTGCAAACTGGGCCAAACAGGAGGTTAAAGGCACTGACTCTCCAAGTGGGGAGAGTGTTAGTAAAGCGTCTGGAATGTTGCACCTGAGTACCGGGGTACGAAAACTGACTCACATTTGAACACGTTTCCCGATCACACGGTGGATCATACTCTGGGTTCCACATGCATGTTTTAGCTGAAGGAAGAATCCCTTAAACCTGGAGAGTTGAGACCCATGGAATGGGTACCATGCAATATGACTTCAAAGGGTCTGCATTTGCTCACCGATCCTCACCAATCCTATCACTGCTGCGTTTATGCCACTGTACACACACTTGATTCTCTTTCGGAGACATATAAATCCATAGGTTTTAAGATTCTTACTAGTCAGGTATATTCTTAGGCGTTTAGTATGGGGTGTTGAGTCCACTTCGTTGAGCAAGGTGTAGCTCTTGTCTATTATATATTTGTCTTATTGAACGGTATCTGTGCTAATTTCAATCTCTGGTTTTATGCAGCACCCCAACTCACCTTTCCCCTTAAGCAAGCATAAGTTGGTTTTCTACATTTGAGACCCTGTTCTGTTTTGTAATTCAGTTCCTGTGCAGCCAACTTTACATTCCGTGTACTAGTGATACCTTATGATGTTTCTTTTTCTCTGTGACTTATTTCACTTAGAATCATCGTACCTGGATCCACTCATTAGGCTGCTACGGGCCTGATGACATAGATTTCATTGCTGAGTGATATTGCATTGTACGTAAGTACCACAACTTCTTTATCCATTTTTCGCTTTCTGTGATATTGAACTTGTACTGTAAACGAGGTTCTTGTAAACAGAACCGTCCCAAACATTGGGGTGGCTGTGTCTTTTTGATTTTAATTTCCCTAAGCTATAGGACCATAAGTGGAAGTGCCCTAGGCTCTGTTGCTTTGATTTTTAGATATTTCAAGAATCACCATACACTTCTCCAGAGTGGCTGGTGGCAATGTACATCCCGCCCATCAGCATAACAAGGCTCCCAGTTCTCCATGACCTGTCCTGCCTTTCTGGATTTTACACTTTTTTCAGATGACCCTTTTGACCGGGGGTCAGTGAGACTTCATTGTAGTGCAGATTTCCTTTGCAAGCTTGCTTGGTTGGCCAAAAAGTGCGTATGCTTTTTTTCCTGAATATATTCAGGAAAAAACGCATACGTCCTTTTTGGCCAAGTGCATCATTGTGGACGTTCTGCCTCTTTTCCTATGCTTTACATGCAATTCCAGTCTACCTCCTGAAATCGATTTCCTGCAATTCTGCCCCGCTTTCAAGTCCACTTGGCAGCCTACTTCAATATATTTTTGGACGATAGCTGTCATTTATAACTCTGCAGGTTTGTGAATGACAGTGCCCCTGAGCTCCTTTCTTCAACTCGCTTTCTTGTGAGCTGGCCACAACACCGCAGGATTGCTTCAGGCCCCAGTGTGGTTCCGGCACGGCATGCTGAGCCTTTGGTTAATTCCTCTTCCTGGTGGGAAATGAGAGTTAAATTTGCCCGTCCAGACACCTCCAGCTAGTCTCTCATTGGTTCTCCCTATTCCTGTTCATTTTCCGCAGAAATTGCAAACTGGGCCAAACAGGAGGTTAAAGGCACAGACTCTCCAAGTGGGGAGAGTGTTAGTAAAGCGTCTGGAATGTTGCACCCGAGTACCAGCGGACGAAAACTGAGTCACATTTGAACACGTTTCCCGATAACACGGTGGATCATACTCTGGGTTCCACATGCATGTTTTAGCTGAAGGAAGAATCCCTTAAACCTGGAGAGTTGAGACCCATGGAATGGGTACCATGCAATATGACTTCAAAGGGTCTGCATTTGCTTACCGATCCTCACCAATCCTATCACTGCTGCGTTTATGCCGCTGTACACACGCTTGATTCTCTTTCGGAGACATATAAATCCATAGGTTTTAAGATTCTTGCTAGTCAGGTATATTCTTAGGCGTTTAATATGGGGTGTTGAGTCCACTTCGTTGAGCAAGGAGTAGCTCTTGTCTATTACATATTTGGGTTATGGAACGGTATGTGTGCTAATTTCAACCTCTGCTTTTATGCAGCACCCCAACTCACCTTTCCCCTTAAGGAAGCATAAGTTGGTTTTCTACATTTGAGACCCTGTTCTGTTTTGTAATTCAGTTCCTGTGTAGCCAAGTTTACATTCCGTGTAGTAGTGATATCTTATGATGTTTCTTTTTCTGTTTGACTTATTTCACTTAGAATCATCATACCTGAATCCACTCATTATGCTGCTACGGGCCTGATGACATAGATTTCATTGCTGAGTGATATTGCATTGTACGTAAGTACCACAACTTCTTTATCCATTTTTTGCTTTCTGCGATATTGAACTTGTACCGTAAACGAGGTTCTTGTAAACAGAGCCGTACCAAACTTTGGGGTGGCTGTGTCTTTTTGGTTTTAATTTCCCTAAGCTATAGGACCATAAGTGGAAGTGCCCTAGGCTCTGTTGCCTTGTTTTGTAGATGTTTCAGGAAACACCATACACTTCTTCAGAGTGGCTGTTGGCAATTTACATCCCGCCCATCAGCATAACAAGGCTCCCAGTTCTCCATGGCCTATCCTGCCTTTCTGGATTTTACACTTTTTTCAGATAGCCTTTTTGACCAGGGGGCAGTGAGACTTCATTGTAGTGCAGATTTCCTTTGCAAGCTTGCTTGGTTGGCCAAAAAGGGCATATGCGTTTTTTCCTGAATATATTAAGGAAAAAACGTATACGCCCTTTTTGGCCAAGTGCATCATTGTGGACGTTCTGCCTCTTTTCCTATGCTTTACATGCAATTCCAGTCTACCTCCTGAAATCGGTTTCCTGCAATTCTGCCCCGCTTTCAAGTCCTCTTGGCAGCCTTACTTCAATATATTTTTGGACGATAGCTGTCATTTATAACTCTGCAGGTCTGTGAATGACAATGCCCCAGAGCTCCTTTCTACAACTCGCTTTCTTTTGAGATGGCCGCAACACCGCAGGATTCTTTCAGGCACTAGTTTGGGTCCGGCACGGCACGCTGAGCCTTTGGTTAATTCCTCTTCCTGGTGGGAAATGAGAGTTAAATTTGCCCTTCCAGACACCTCAAGCTAGTCTCTCATTGGTTCTCCCTATTCCTGTTCATTTTCCACAGAAATTGCAAACTGGGCCAAACAAGAGGTTAAAGGCACTGACTCTCCAAGTGGGGAGAGTGTTAGTAAAGCGTCTGGAATGTTGCACCCGAGTACCAGGGGATGAAAACTGAGACACATTTGAACACGTTTCCCGATCACACGGTGGATCATACTCTGGGTTCCACATGCATGTTTTAGCTGAAGGAAGAATCCCTTAAACCTGGAGAGTTGAGACCCATGGAATGGGTACCATGCAATATGACTTCAAAGGGTCTGCATTTGCGCACCGAACCTCACCAATCCTATCACTGCTGCGTTTATGCCGCTGTACACACGCTTGATTCTCTTTCGGAGACATATAAATCCATAGGTTTTAAGATTCTTACTAGTCAGGTATATTCTTAGGCGTTTAATATGGGGTGTTGTGTCCACTTCGTTGAGCAAGGAGTAGCTCTTCTCTATTACATATTTCGCTTATGGAATGGTATCTGTGCTAATTTCAATCTCTGGTTTTATGAGCACCCCAACTCACCTTTCCCTTAAGCAAGCATAAGTTGGTTTTCTCCATTTGAGACCCTGTTCTGTTTTGTAATTCATTTCCTGTGTAGCCAAGTTTACATTCCGTGTAGTAGTGATAACTTATGATGTTTCTTTTTCTGTGTGACTTATTTCACTTAGAATCATCGTAGCTGAATCAACTCATTATGTTGCTATGGGCCTGATGACATAGATTTCATTGCTGAGTGATATTGCATTGTACATAAGTACCACAACTTCTCTATCCATTTTTCACTTTCTGTGATATTGAACTTGTACCGTAAACGAGGTTCTTGTAAACAGAGCCGTCCCAAACTTTGAGGTGGCTCTGTCTTTTTGATTTTAATTTCCCTAAGCTATAGGACCATAAGTGGAAGTGCCCTAGGCTCTGTTGCTTTGTTTTTTAGATGTTTCAGGAAACACCATACACTTCTCCAGAGTGGCTGTGGGCAATTTACATCCCGCCCATCAGCATAACAAGGCTCCCAGTTCTCCATGGCCTGTCCTGCCATTCTGGATTTTACATTTTTTTCAGATGGCCCTTTTGACCGGGGGGCAGTGAGACTTCATTGTAGTGCAGATTTCCTTTGCAAGCTTGCTTGGTTGGCCAAAAAGGGCGTATGCGTTTTTTCCTGAATATATTCAGGAAAAAATGCATACGCCCTTTTTGGCCAAGTGCATCATTGTGGACGTTCTTCCTCTTTTCCTATGCTTTACATGCAATTCCAGTCTACCACCTGAAATCGGTTTCCGGCAATTCTGCCCCGCTTTCAAGTCCTCTTGGCAGCCTTACTTCAATATATTTTTGGACGATAGCTGTCATTTATAACTCTGAAGTTTTGTGAATTACAGTGTCCCTCAGCTCCTTTCTTCAACTCGCTTTCTTGTGAGCTGGCCGCAACACCGCAGCCTTGCTTCAGGCCCTAGGGTGGTTCCGGCTTGGCACGTTGAGCCTTTGGTTAATTCCTCTTCCTGGTGGGAAATGAGAGTTAAATTTTCCCTCCAGACACCTCCATCTATTCTCTCATTGGTTCTACCTATTCCTGTTCATTTCCCGCAGAAATTGCAAACTGGGCCAAACAGAAGTTTAAAGGCACTGACTCTCCAAGTGGAAAGAGTGTTAGTAAAGCGTCTGGAATGTTGCACCCGAGTACCAGGGGACGAAACCTGAGACACATTTGAATACGTTTTTCGATCACACGGTGGATCATACTCTGGGTTCCACATGCATGTTTTAGCTGAAGGAAGAATCCCTTAAACCTGGAGAGATGTGACCCATGGAATGTGTACCATGCAATATGACTTCAAAGGGTCTGCATTTGCTCACCGAACCTCACCAATCCTATCACTGCTGCGTTTATGCCGCTGTACACACGCTTGATTCTCTTTCGGAGACATATATATCCATAGATTTTAAGATTCTTACTAGTCAGGTATATTCTTAGGCGTTTAATATGGGGTGTTGAGTCCACTTCGTTGAGCAAGGAGTAGCTCTTGTCTATTACATATTTGGCTTATGGAACGGTATCTGTGCTAATTTCAATCTCTGGTTTTATGCAGCACCCCAACTCACCTTTCCCCTTAAGCAAGCATAAGTTCGTTTTCTACATTTGAGACCCTGTTCTGTTTTGTAATTCAGTTCCTGTGTAGCCAAGTTTACATTCCGTGTAGTAGTGATATCTTATGATGTTTCTTTTTCTTTGTGACTTATTTCACTTAGAATCATCGTACCTGAATCCACTCATTATGCTGCTATGGGCCTGATGACATAGATTTCATTGCTGAGTGATATTGCATTGTACGTAAGTACCACAACTTCTTTATCCATTTTTCGCTTTCTGCGATATTGAACTTGTACCGTAAACGAGGTTCTTGTAAACAGAGCCGTCCCAAACTTTGGGGTGGCTGTGTCTTTTTTATTTTAATTTCCCTAAGCTATAGGACCATAAGTGGAAGTGCCCTAGGCTCTGTTGCTTTGTTTTTTAGATGTTTCAGGAAACACCATACACTTCTTCAGAGTGGCTGTTGCCAATTTACATCCCGCCCAGCAGCATAACAAGGCTCCCAGTTCTCCATGGCCTGTCCTGCCTTTGTGGATTTTACACTTTTTCAGATGGCCCTTTTGACCTGGGGGAAGTGAGACTTCATTGTAGTGCACATTTCCTTTGCAAGCTTGCTTGGTTGGCCAGAAAGGGCATATGCGTTTCTTCCTGAATATATTCAGGAAAAAACGCATGCGCCCTTTTTGGCCAAGTGCATCATTGTCGACGTTCTGAGTCTTTTCATATGTTGTCAATGCAATTCTAGTCTACCTCTTGAAATCGGTTTCCTGCAATTCTACCTTGCTGTCAGTGCTTCTTCATAGCCTTACCTCAATATACTTTTGGAAAATAGTTGGCCTTTATAACTCTGCAGGTTTTTGAATTGCAGTGGCCCTTAGCTCCATTTTTCAGCTCTTATTTTTGTGATCTTGCCTCATATCCACAGGATTTTTTCATGCCCTATTCTTCTTCTGGGGCGCCTTGCTCTGCCTTTGGTTAATTCTTCTTCCTGATGTGAAATTAGAGTGACATGTGCCCATTGAAACCGCTACAGCTATTTTCTCACTGGTTCCCCCTATTCCCATTCATCCTCCGCACTAACTGCAGACTGTGCGATACCGGAACTTAAAGGCATTGACTCTCCGTGTGGGGATGTTGTTAGTAAAGTGGCTGGAATGTTGATCCGGAACCCCAGGAGAGGAAAATGAGGTGCGTTTTAGAAACCTTTCCCGATCATATGGTATACCATCCGCTGGATTTCCCATGCATGGTTTAGCTGTAGGAAGATTCCCTTCAACCTGGAGTGTTGGGACCCTTGGAATGAGTAGCATGAAGTATTGCATTAAACTTTCGGCAGTTGCTCACCAAAGCTCACCAATCCTCTCAGCCCCAAGTGTCCAGCCTTATGTCTTATCCAGCTGTGGGTTTATATGTGGTCATTCCAGGTTGCATCACAGCCCCTGAGCGAATTTTGTAAGAATTTTTCTCTCTTTCATTGTTTCTGCGTTTTGGTTTTAAAATTTATTTCTATAATGGGGTTTAGCTCATTTTCACTGCTGTGTTTGGCCACTCTGCACACACTTGATTCCCTTATGGAGATATATCAATACATGGGTTTTAAGATTCTTATTACTCAGATATATTTCTCTGCGGTGTATAGGGTGTGTTGAGGCCAGTTCATTGAGCAAGGTGTAGATCTTGTCTAATACCTATTTGGTTTATTGAACGGTATCTGTGCTAATTTCAAACTCTGGTTTTATGCATCACCCCACCTCTCCTTTCCCCTTAAGCTGACATAAGTGTGTTTTCTAAATGTGAGACACTGTTCTGTTTTGTAATTCATTTTTTGTGCAGCCATATTTATCCTCCCTCTATAAGTGATATCTTATGATATGTTTCTTTTTCTGTTTGACTTATTTCAAGTAGTATTATCGGACCTAAATCCACTCTTTATCCTTCTACTAGCCTTATTACATTGATTTCATGGTGAAGAGATATTCCATTGTACATAAGTACCACATTTTCTTTATCCATTTTTCTCTTTCCTGGGATATTTAAGGTGTACTGAAGTTGAGGTTCTTGTAAACAGAGTAGCCCTAAACTGTGGTGTGCTTGTGTCTTGTTGATTTTTAGACTTCCCTAGATATACTTCCATGATTGGAAGTGCCCTATGCTCTGTAGCTCTGTTTTTTAGATGATTTAGGAACCACCATACACTTCTCCAGAGTGGCTCTCGGCAGTTCACACACTGTCCATCAGCGTATAAAGGCTCCCTGTTCTCCATGGCCTGTCCTGCATTTCTGGTTTTTACAATTTTTTCGGATGGCCCTTTTGACCGGTGGGAAATGAGACTTCTTTGTTGTGCACATTTGCATTGCTTGCTTGCTTGGTTGCCCATAAAGTGCGTATGCGTTTTTTCCTGGATATATTCAGGAAAAAACGCATACTCCCTTTTGGGCCAACTGCATCATTGTCGAAATTCTGCCGCTTTTCATGTGCTTTAAAGACGAGTCCAATCTATCTCTTGAAATCTGTTTCTTGCAATTCTGTCTTGCATTCAGATCCTCTTCTTTGCCTTACCTCAACATATTTTTGGACGTTAGTTTTCATTTATAACTCTGCAGGTTTGTGAATTGCAGTGACCCTGAGCTCCATTTTTTAAGTTGCTCTTTTGTGAGCTGGCCTCAAAGCCGCAGGATTGCTTCAGGCCCTATTTTGGCTCCAGCGAGGCGGGCTGAGCCTTTTTTTACTTCTTATTCTTAATGGGAAATTAGAGTGACATGTGCCCGTCCAAACCCCTACAACTATTCTCTCATTGGTTCCCCCTCTTCCCGTTCATCCTCCTCACAATTTGCAAAATGTGTGAAACAGAAGTTTAAATGTGCTGATTCTCTAAGTGGGGAGATTCTAAGTAACGTGGCTGGAATGATGAACAGGAGCACCAGGAGAGGATAAATGAGGTGCATTTTAGACACATCTCCCCATCACATGGTGTACAGTCCTCTGGGTTTTCCATGCATGTTTTAGCTGTAGGAAGATCCCTTGAACCTGCAGATTTGGGACCCATTGAATGGGTACCAGGTAGTATTACTTTAAAGGGTGTGCATTTCCTCACCCAACCTCACATTTCTCTTAGCACGAACAGTTTCCAGCCTTATGTGTCATCCTGCTGTGGGTCTAGATGTGTTCAATCCATGTTGTATCACCGTCCCTGAGGAAAAGTTGTAAGAGGTTTTCTCTGTCTCTCTGTCGTTTATTTTTTTCAATTTATTACTATATTGGTTACAGCTGATTTTCAAAGCTCTGTTTCTTGCTGCTGTACATCCACTTGATTCACATACAGAGAGACATCAATAAATTCTTTTTCAGATTCTTACCAGTCATATATATTCTTTTCCGGTGACTTGAGTGTGCTGAGTGCAGTTCTTTTAGCTACCGTGTAGGCCTTGTTGATTATCAGTTTGGTATTTGGAATGGTATCTTTGCTAATTTCAACCTCCTGGATGATGCCTCACCCCTCCCCACCTTTCCCGTTTAGCAGCCTTACGCGTGTTTTCTACATACTTGACTATGTTTTTCTTTTGTAATTTATTTCATGTGTAGCCATTTTGGATTCCACCTTTAAGTGATATCTTATGATATGTGTCTTTTTCTTTTTGAATTATGTCACTTAGAATGATCATACGTAACTCCTCCGGAGTTGTTACAACTGGCCATATTTCATTGATTTCCAGGCTGAGTAATATTCCACTCTACATAAGTACCACATCTCTATCCATTTTTTCCCTCCAGAGACATTTAAGTTATATCCTAGTCGAGGATCTTTTAAACAGAGAGGCAGTAAACATTGGGGTGCCTGTGTCCTCTCGATTTTTGTTTTTCCCAAGACATACGCCCATGAGTGCAAGTGCCCTATGCTGTGTAGCTCATTTTTTAGATGCTTTAGTAAACACAATACACTTCTCCAGAATGGCCGTTGGCAATATACATTTCCACTATAAGCCTCACAGGGCTCCCTCTTCTCCTTGCCCTGTCCTGCATTTCTGGTGTTTACACTTTATGAGGATGGCTCTTCTGACTGATGCGAAGTGATATCTTTTGTAGTATTGATTTCCAGTGCCCACCTGTTTGGTTGGCTAAAAAAGTGTATGCCCTTTTCTTGAATATATACAGAAAAAAACGCATACAGCCTTTTTGGCCAACTGCAATGTTGGCAATGTTCAGCCCCTTTTCTTGTGCTTAATGGCGAGTCCTTTCTACCTCCTCAAATCCCTTTCCTGCCATTCTCCCTTGCTTACCAATCCTTTTCTCTGACTTTCCTCAAGACATTTTTCAGTGATAGATATTTTCAACTCTGCAGTTTCATGAATTTTACTGCCCCTGAGTTCCATTGTTCAACTTGTGTTTATGGGAACTGGCCACAAAGCAGTGGGATTTCCTCAAGCCCTATACTGTTTCCATGGGCAACCCTAGCCTTTGGTCAATTCGTCTTCCTGATTGGAAATTAGAGTGACATGTGCCTGTCTGAACACCTAGGACTTGTCTCTCATTGTTCCTCATCCTTCCGCTTCATCCTCTGGACAAATTCCAAACTGTACGCAACAGGATGTTGACAGTGCTGACATCTCCAAGTGGGGAGACTGTTAGTAAAGACGCTGGAGGGGTGAACCCGAGCACCAGGAGATGAGGAGATGAGATGCCTTTTCCAAACTCTTCCCGATCAGATGGTATACCATCCTCTGGGTGTGACAGACATGTTTTAGCAGTAGGAAGAGTCCCATTCATGTAAGGAGAACACCAGGGCTTTTTCAAAATCAGTGTCTCCCCGAAACCCAAACTGGGGAATTTTTTAAGCTACGGCTACACATATGTTCATTAAGGGCCTTGGGAAGTAGGCAGAGTCCAAACTTTAGATGTTTGAAGTCTTCAGGGTCAGAAGCACTCACCACCGGCTTCCCTTAGGTTACACTTTAACTGTCATTGATAGATGATGTCAATAAAAATATCTATTCTTTTTCCGATTATTTCCCCTTATAGGTTATTGCAAAATATTGAGTGTAGTTCCCTGTGCTATACAGTAGTTCCTTGTTGATGATCTATTTTATACATAGCAGTGTGTATGTGTTAATTCCAAACTGTTAATTTATCCCTCCTCCCACCTTTCCCCTTTGGTAATAATAAATTATAAGATTTTATACTTCTCAGAAATGGGGGAGCTGAAAGAGAGGTATCATTTTCAATGGAAAAGCATTTAAAACAAGATTGAAGCTTTAACCAAGATTATTAGGTGTACATCCTTGGAAAGAAATCACTTCATTTCTCTAATATTGACCTGACAAATAAGACAAACCTTTTCACTGAACTTGCTTATAATAAAGTGATGGAAATATCAAATGGAAGTGTTAGAAACATCTTATTTTACCCGAGCCTTATAAACTGTTCTATGTTAACTACAGTTTGGCTCACACATCTGTTCATTGAAGTTACAATAGTCTCAATTTCTGTTACTGATCCTCCAGAGTGGACCCCAACAAGTGTCACCCTGCCCAGTGTCATTGGGGCCAACAGATCGAGACTGAGTTTGGTTCACAAGCAAAGGAAACTTTATATTTTAAACAGAGAATGGAGAGGTGAGAGCACGCACTACCCCGTGGGCTGTGGGCTGGGCTGCTGTGTAGAGATCCTGTCAGAGTCAGTGGGAGGGAGGGGGCGGAGCACTCGAGGGCCGGGTTGGCTGCAGCTCAGGCTCTATATCTCGGAGTCTGCACTGGGCCCCAGGAGCTGAGGTGTCGACCCAGCCATTCTGCACTAGGAAATCTGGTCTGAAGTGCCGGGTGTGGAACCTCTGCATGCGGGACCCTAGGAGCACGTGAAATTAGACAAAGCACAAAGGATAAAAAAGGTCAGACTTGACTTTATTGCCCAGATTCTATTTTTATCTCCCAGGGATTTTTAATGGGCTTTGCTGGGGACAAACCCCTCCTCTGCCTTTTGTCCCGTTCCTCATTCTTGGAGTGCTGAGGGTGCAGACCCTTCTTCTGTAACTGCTGAGTGCTGAGTTGGGAGCCCTCATACCAGGGGACGAGGGTCAGAACTTCTCCCCAGCAGCCTCCAGGTGACGTTGATTGGCCCCAGGACCCCTGCCTCCCTGCTCGTCCACCTGAGCACCAGCATTGGAAGTGTTATAGATTCTAATGACCTTTAAGGGTCCAGGAAAGAGATGTGCAGAGACGCTGTGGGGGCCGGTTTCACCCCGCCCCACATTTGTTCGGCCACCTTAGGCTGACCGTTTCTGCCAGCCTAGATGCTCTGACCAGTAGTCTGCTCTTTCTTCAATTAGGCCCCTGAATTAACGTAAAAACAGCACCAGGTGTCAGAGCCCTGCCCGCTCAACTCCCAGACAGTCCAGGGTCAATGGTGATCAAGGACCATGATGGCCACTGAGTCAACAGCCTTTTGAAGTAAACAGGAGTCCAGCCGGTCTTATTGGCCACCATCATCATGGTGTCTGTAGGCTTTTCTATGGTGACAGTGTGATATACGTTTCCCCCGCCAAGATTATTAGCTCCCCTCCGGGTGCAGTAAGTCCTGCAAGCAGTAGTCTACTCCTTCGGGACACACTATTGTTGTTTTATGAGAGAAACTCCAGGTCAAGTGATGTTCACACGAGTCGTCATGGTGCCCTGTTGCCCCCGGTTATCTCTCTGGTTGTTGGAGTTGGAGGGCCTCCTCACTCGAGGTCGGTGTGCCCACGGAGTGAACCCTGCAACTTCAGGGCATGGTTGGTGATTAGGATCACCACGTGGGGTCCTTTTCCCTTAGGAGAGAGGTGGCCTTTTGGGCTGCTGATTTTCAGGTTTTTAGATACCGCCAGTATCTTGGCCAGATGTGGCAGTGGGCCAAGCCCCTTGGTGACTGTAGTTTATCCTACCTGGATGGCATTCTTGTGTTGTTCCATTTCAAGTGGTCCCAGTTTTTGCACTAATTCTCCAATGGCGACTCACCTTTCACCGGGAATGGAAAGGTCAAAGGGTTTAGCTCAATTAGGGAGTTCCAGGGCAAGGGTCTGAATTGACTGCTCTTTCCATTCTTGAAAGGCCACTTCTGGATTCTGTTCAAAAGGATCATCATCTTTTCCTTTCAGTGTTTCATATAGAGGCCCAGCTAGTAGACTGTAGTTAGGGATCCAGAAGCAGCAAACCCTGGCCTCCCCAGGAACCCCTAAGCTGTCTTCTAGTTTTAGAAAGGGGTAAGGCTGCAAATGGTTTCTTCCCTTTCCTGGGATGGGCTTCTCTGACCTTCTGTGAGAATGAAGCCCAGGCAGGTCACCGCAGTCTGTGATATTTGAGCTTTTTCTTGGACAACTTCTATCCTTTATTGGCTTGGTAGTTCAGAGGCCTCCTTAGTAGGGCTGGCGATCAGAATGTCATCTGCATATTGAAGGAGGGTTTCCTTTTCCAGAGGTAGAACTTTTTGGTCTTTAGCTAAGCTTTCCCCAAAGATGGTGTGGGAATTTTTGAACCCTTGGGGCAAGACGGCCCGGAAGTATTGTTTTAGTTGTATGTTGAGTCCTGCCACTCACAAGCCAAAATTTCTTGTGACTCTGGGACTAATGGAATACAAAAGAAGGCATCATTGAGACTAATACAGAATACCATGTCCTGGTGGTTGGTAGAATGACCAGCAGGGTGTAGGAATTAGGAGCAACTGGAGGTATATCCTCGGTGGCTTCACTGACTGTCCTGACATCCTTTACCAGGTCCCCAGCAGCCCATGGGGCTCTCGTGGTCAGGCCAATCCCAGGATATGGAGCTCTCCTGGGCAGGTACCCCACCCCCAACCCAGCCCACGGGGCTCTCGTGGTCAGGCCTCTCCCAGGATACAGAGCTACCCTTGCAGGTACCGTGGCAGGGCTGGGCACACAGGAACCGTGCACATAGCTCTCACTGAAGAGCACCCCCATCTCACCTGTCGCTCAGAGCTGACACAGAGCACCTCAGAGCAGGACTTGAACTAACAAACAGCAGCTCCGACAGGTCTGTGACCCTGGGCATCACTCTGTGTGGCCTCCCTCCACCTGGTCTTCCAGAGACTTCCACTGCACCCGGGGCACCAGGCCTCTGTCTCCAACCACCACCCACCCCTCCTCTCCCTGACTCCTGGGTTCCTCTCATTAGGAGAGGCTTTTCTTGAAGTTGTCTCCCACTCATGGGCCAGATAAAATGATTAGAAAACAAGCCAAAGCTGCAGCCCCTTGTCTATCCTGACTCTCAGGAGCCCACACCTGTTCCTTGGACCTGGCCGGTTCAGCAAGTTCCATTTTCTGCAACTGTGAGCCCCTGAGGGGTGATGATTGGCTGACCTGGGCAGACTTACCGTGCCGGCCAGCCCTCCCCAGGTGTGCCTGGGTTGAGATCAATATAAATACCACTCCAGGCAGCAAGAGCCCCTGCAGCTGTGCCTGACGCCATTTTCTCTGCCCTGTCAGCAGTCTCGGGGCTGGGCTGGTGGGAGGGAGTGAGAGGCCACGGCTTTGTGGGTGGCCCAGTGTGAGTGGGGCTCTGCTGGACTTTCTGCAGCAGTTGCCAGGCTGCCACCTGCTAAAGAAGAGGATGTGTCACCCATACCTGCTGCTGGAATTTCTCCCTGGGCAGAGGTGAGGAAGGAAAAAAGCAGTGGGAGCAGGGACAGGACGGGTATCTCAGGCAGGGAAATGGAAATCTTCCAGAAGAGCACCCAGGACCAGGGCCATCCTGGCTGGCCTGCAGGCACCAAGTCAGCTGGCATGCTGTCACTCATGTGGCTCCATGGCCCTTCCTCTAGGCTTTCAAGTCCTTGTATATATTCAGGTGTTTTACCTGGGAAGGGTGGGAACAGTTCAACAGCAACTGGCCTGGGGCTCAGCTCACGTTCACTCACAGATGCCTCGGCACGGTGCCCCAGCTTTGCAATGAGGACGCTTGTTGTGTGGGGGCTGCTGGCTGAATGGGAGACGATTCCCCACCACTGACCAACTTCAGAATTGTTTACAACTGGAGCAAGGGCCCTGATACGGTTTTCCTCTGAGTAACTGGTGGGTTCTGTTTTTTTTTTCTCTTTTTCGTTTTTGGTTCAAGGTAGAATTTATTCCTCTTTTTTGTATTTACAGATATAAGCATGGAAATAATTTATTCATATAAATACATGTATGTGAAGGGAATAATTGTTTTTTCTGTTTTGTTTTTTAAATTTTATTTCTTTTTAATTTTGAATTTTATTTTATATTTTTATACAGCAAGTTCTTATTTGTTATCTATTTTATACATATAAATGTTTACATGCCAATCCCAATCTCTCAACTCCTCCCACCACCACCCCCCCAAGAGCTTTCCCCCCTTGTTGTCCATACGATTGTTGTCTACATCTGTTGCTCTATTTATGCCTTGCAAAATGGTTAATCTGTACAGTTTTTCTAGGTTCCACATATATGCATGAATATACAAGATTTGTTTTTCTCTTTCTGACTTACTTCACTCTGTATGACAGTCTCTAGATCCATCGACGTCTCTACAAATGACCCAATTTCATTCCTTTCATGGCTTAGTAATATTCCATTTTATATATGTACCACATCTTTATGCATTCGTCTGTCTGTGGGCATTTAGGTTGCTTCCATTACCTCGATATTGTAAATAGTGATGCAATGAACATTGCGGTGAATGTCTCTTTTTGATTTATGGTTTTGTCTGGGTATATGTCCAGTACTGGGATTGCTGTATCATATGGTAATTCTATTAATAGTTTCTTAAGAAACTCCATATTGTTCTCCATAGTGACTGTATCAATTTATATTCCCAACAATAGTGGAAGAGGCTTCCTTTTCTCCACACCCTTTCCAGCATTTGTTGTTTGTAGATTTTCAGATGATGCCCATTCTAGCAGGTGTGAGGTGATACCTCATTGTTGAGTCCATTTCGTTGAGCAAGGGGTAGGTCTTGTCTATTACATATTTGGATTATGGAACGGTATCTGTGCTAATTTCAAACTCTGGTTTTATGCAGCACCCCAACTCACCTTTCCCCTTAAGCAAGCATAAGTTGGTTTTCTAAACTTGAGACCCTGTTCTGTTTTGTAATTCAGTTCCTGTGTAGCCAAGTTTACATTCCGTGCATTAGTGATACCTTATGATGTTTCTTTTTCTGTGTGACTTATTTCACTTAGAATCATCGTGCCTCAATCCACTCATTATGCTGGTACAGGCCTGGTGACACAGATTTCATTGCTGAGTGGTATTCTGTTGTACGTAAGTACCGCAACTTCTTTATCAATTATTTGTTCTCTGGAATATTTAACTTGTACCGTAGAAGAGGTTCCTATAAACAGAGCCATCCCAAATTTTGGGGTGGCTGTGTCTTTTTGATTTTAATTTCCCTAAGCTATAAGACCATAAGTGGAAATGCCCTAGACTCTGTTGCTTTGTTTTTCAGATGTATCAGGAAACACTATACACTTCTCCAGAGTGACTGTTGGCAATTTACATCCCGCCCATCAGCATAACAAGGCTCCTAGTTCTCCATGGCCTGTCCTGCCTTTCTGGATTTTACACTTTTTTCAGATGGCCCTTTAGACCGGGGGGAAGTGACACTTCATAGTAGTTCGGATTTCCATTGCAAGCTTGCTTGGTTTGCCAAAAAGGGCGTATGCGTTTTTTCCTGAATATATTCAGGAACAAACTCATACGCCCTTTTTTGTCACGTGCATCATTGTCGATGTTCTGCCTCTTTTCCTATGCTTTAAATGCAAATCCAGTCTACCTCCTGAAATCGGTTTCCTGAAATTCTGCCCCGCTTTCAAGTCCTCTTCGCAGCCTTACTTCAATATATTTTTGGACATTATCTGTCATTTATAACTCTGCAGGTTTGTGAATTACAGGGCCCCTGAGCTCCTTTCTTCAACTCGCTTTCTTGTGAGCTGGCCGCAAACCCGCAAGACTGCTTCACGCCCTAATCTGCTTCTGGCAGGGCACGCTGAGCCTTTGGTTAATTCCTCTTCCTGGTGGGAAATGAGTGTTAAATATGCCCGTCCAGACACCTACCTCACTCTCAACCCCTTGGTGATGTGGGTCCTCTGGTTTGTGGCCACCTTTGCTGGGTTCCTCACCTTTCGATGATGTGGCCCCACTAGTGTGAGGACACTCCTGCCTGGTTCTCATCCAAGTGGTTATGTGGACCCCCTGGTGAGAGTCTGTTCCTGGCTGTGTTCCTCACCCTTCTGTGAGGGAGACCCTCTGCTGATAGGTCACTCCTGCATGGCTGGCACACATTGCCTTGGTGAAGTCAGCTGTGTGGTGGCAGTTGGAGCGTGCTGGGGATCTCCTGCCCCCGGTGATGAGAGCCCTCTTGCGTCAGGCCCTAACTGCTGGGCTCACCAACTTTTCTTAGTGAGCCCAATGATGCTTGGGCACTCCTCTTAGGACCCCATCTCCATGGGGATGTGGGCCTTCTGCTCTGAGGTCCCAACGGCTGGGTTGTTCACATTTTCATGATGTGGGCTCTCTGGTGTTAGTTCACAGAGGCCTGGATCCCATAGCCTCTGTGCTCTTGGCCGCCTGCTGGGAGGTTCCAACTGCTGGATTCCTCACTTTTTTAATTTTTTAGGCCCTCTGTTGTGAGGATCCTCCTGCCTGCCTCACTCCCAGCCCCTTCGTGATGTGTGTCCTCTGGTTTGAGGTCACATGTGCTGGGTTCCTCACCTTTCGATGATGTGGGACCAATGGTCTTAGGAGACTCCTGCCTGGTTCACATCCCCTTTGTGATGTGGGCCCTCTGTTGAGAGTCTGATCCTGGCTGGGTTCCTCACCCATCTGTGAGGTGGGCCCTCTACTATCAGGTAACTCTTGCCTGGCTTGCTCACCTCGCCTTGTTGACATGAGCCCTCTGGTGGCACTTGGACCCTGCTGGGAGCCTCCTCACCTCTGTGATGAGGGCCCTCTGACGTCAGGCCCTAACTGTTGGGCTCCCCAACTTTTCTTAGTGAGCCCAGTGATGCTCGGGCACTCCTCTTAGGTTCCCATCTCCATGGGGATGTGGGCCTTCTGCTCTGAGGTTCCAACGGCTGGGTTGATCACAGTTTCATGATGTGGGCTCTCTGCTGTTAGTTCACTGTGGCCTGGATCCTATAGCCTCTGTGCTCTTGGCCGCCTGCTGGGAGGTTCCAACTGCTGGATTCCTCACTTTTTAAATTTTTTAGGCCCTCTGTTGTGAGGATCCTCCTGCCTGCCTCACTCCCAGCCCCTTCGTGATGTGTGTCCTCTGGTTTGAGGTCACATGTGCTGGGTTCCTCACCTTTCGATGATGTGGGACCAATGGTCTTAGGAGACTCCTGCCTGGTTCACATCCCCTTGGTGATGTGGGCCCTCTGTTGAGAGTCTGATCCTGGCTGGGTTCCTCACCTTCTGTGAGGTGGGCCGTCTGCTGTGAGGTCACTCCTGCCTGGCTTGCTCACCTCGCCTTGTGGACATGAGCCCTCTGGTGGCACTTGGAGCCTGCTGGGAGTCTCCTCCCCTCTGTGATGAGGACCCTCTGGCATCAGGCCCTAACTGCTGGGCTCACCACATTTTGTGATGTGCGCCCAGTGGTTCGAAGACACTCCATCCAGGTTCACATCCCCATTGGGATGTGGGCCTTCTGCTCTGAGGTCCCAACGGCTGGGTTGTTCACAGTTTCATGATGTGGGCTCTCTGCTGTTAGTTCGCTCTGGCCTGGATGTCATAGCCTCTGTGCTCTGGGCCGCCTGCTGGAAGGTTCCAACTGCTCGATTCCTCAACTTTTGTATTCTATGGGTCCTGTGTTGCGATGCTCCTCCTGCCTGCCTCACTCGCAACCCCTTCTTGATGTGGGTCCTCTGGTTTGAGGCCACATGTGCTGGGTTCCGCAACTTTCAATGATGTGGCCCCACTGGTGTGAGGACACTCCTGCCTGGTTCCCATCCCCTTGGTGATGTGGGCCTTCTGGTGACAGTCTTATCCTGGCTGGGTTCCTCACTCTTCTGTGAGGTAGGCCCTCTGCTGTGAGGTCAATCCTGCCTGACTTGCACACATCACCTTGGCGACGTGGGCCCTCTGTTGGCACATGGAGCCTGCTGGGAGCCTCCTGCCCTCGGTGATGACGGCCCTCTAGCATCAGGCCCTAACTGCTGGGCTCCCCACGTTTTCTGATGTGAACCCAGTGATGCCAGGACACTCCTGTCAGGTTCCCATCCCCATGGGGATGTGGGCTTTCTGCTCTGAGGTCCCAACGCCTGGGTGGCTCACAGTTTCATGATGTGGGCTCTCTGCTGTTAGTTCACTCCTGCCTGCATCCCATAGCTTCTGTGCTCTCGGCCGCCTGCTGGGAGGTTCCAAATGCTGGATTCCTCACCTTTTTTATTCTTTGGGCCCTCTGTTTTTAGGCTACTCCTACCTGCCTCACTCCCATCCCCTTTGTGATGTATGTCCTCTGATATGAGGCCGCATGTGCTGGGTTCTTCACCTTTCAATGATGTGGCCCCACTGGTGGGAGGACAGTCCTGACTGGTTCCCATCCCCTTGGTGTTGTGGGCCTTCTGGCAAGAGTCTCATCCTACCTCGGTTCCTCACCCTTCTGTGAGATAGGCCCTCTGCTGTGAGGTCACTACTGCCTGGCTGGCGCATGCCACCTTGTAGACGTGGGCCCTCTGTTGGCAGTTGGAACCTGCTGGGAGTCTCCTCCCCTCAGTTATGAGGGCTCCCTTGCGTCGGGCCCTAACTGCTGGGCTCCTAACATTTTCTGATATGTGCTAAGTGGTGCGAAGCCACTCCTGCCAGGTTCCCATCCCAATGGGGATGTGGTCCTTCTGTTCTGAGGTCCCAACGGCTGGGCTGCTCACAGGTTCATGATGTGGGCCCTCTGCTGTGAGTTCACTGTGGCCTGGATCCCATAGCCTCGGTGCTCTGGGCCACTTGCTGGGAGGTTCCAACTGCTGGATTCCTCAACTTTTATATTCTATGGACCCTGTGTTGTGAGGCCAGTCCTGCCAGCCTAATTCCGAAACCCTTGGTGATGTGGTTCCTCTGGTTTGAGGCTACATGTGCTGGGATCCTCACCTTTCGATGATGTTGTCCCACTGGTGTGGGGACACTCCTGCCTGGTTCCCATCCCCTTGGCGATGTGGGCCCTCTGGTGAGAGTCTGATCCTGGCTGTGTTCCTCACCCTTCTGTGAGGTGGGCCCTCTGCTGTGAGGTCACTCCTGCCGGGCTGGCACACATCGCCTTGGTGACATTGGCCCTCTGGTGGCAGCTGGAGCCTGCTGGGAGCCTCCTCCCCTTGGTGATGAGTGCCCTCTAGCGTCAGGCCCTAACTTCTGAGCACCCCACGTTTTCTGATGTGAGCCCAGTGATGCCAGGACACTCCTGTCATGTTCCCATCACCATGGGGATGTGGGCCTTCTGCTCTGAGGTCCCAATGTCTGGGTTGCTCACAGTTTCATGATGTGGGCTGTCTGGTGTTAGTTCACTCTGGCTTGGATCCCCTAGCCTCTGTGCTCTGGGCCGCATGCTGGGAGGTTCCAACTGCTGGATTCCTCACCTTTCTTATTTTTGGGCCCTCTGTTGTGAGGCTCCTCCTGCCTGCCTCACTCCCAGCCCCTTGGTGATGGGTGTCCTATGGTTTGAAGCCACATGTTCTGGGTTCCTCACCTTTAGATGATGTGGCCCTACTCATGTGAGGACACTCCTGCCTGGTTCCAATCCATTTGGTGATGTGGGCCCTCTGGTGCACGTCTGATCCTGACTGGGTTCGTCACACTTCTCTGAGGTGGGCCCTCTGCTGTGAGGTCATTCGTGCCTGGTTGGCACACATCGCCTTGGTGACGTCAGCCCTCTGGTGGCAGTTGGAGCCTGCTGGGAGCCTCCTTCCCTTGGTGATGAGGGTCCTCTGGCGTCAGGCCCTAACTGCAGGTCTCCCAAAATTTTCTGACATGTTCTCAGTGGTGCGAGGACACTCCTACCAGATTTATATCCCCATGGGGATGTGGGCCTCCTGCTCTGAGGTCCCAATGGCTGGGTTGCTCAGTTTCATGACATGGGCCCTCTTCTGTGAGTTCACTGTGGCCTGGATCCCATAGCCTCGGTGCTCTGGGCCACCTGCTGGGAGGTTCCAACTGCTGGATTCCACACTTTTTTATTCTATGGGCCCAGTGTTGTGAGGCTACTCCTGCCTGCCTCACTCCAAGGCCCTTGGTGATGTGGGTCCTCTGGTTTGAGGACACATGTGCTGAATACGTCACCTTTTGCTGATGTGGCCCCACTGGTGTGAAGACACTCCTGCCTGGTTCCCATCCCCTTGGTGATGTGGGCCCTCTGGTGAGAGTCTGATGTTGGCTGGGTTTCTCACCCTTCTGTGAGGTGGGACCTCTGCTGTGAGGTAACTCATGCCTGGCTTGCTCATGTTGCCTTGGCAACGTGAGCACTCAGGTGGCAGTTGGGGCCTGCTGGGAATCTCCTCCCCTCGGTTATGAGAGCTCTGGATAAAACACATATGCCCTTTTTTGCCAAGTGCATTATTTTCCAAGTTCTGTCTCTTTTCCTATGCTTTAAGAGCGACTCCCGTGTACCTTCTGAAATCGGTTTCCAGCAATTCTGCCCCACATTCAAGTCCTCTTCGCAGCCTTACTTCAGTATAATTTTGGATGATAGCTGTCATTTATAACTCTGCAGGTTTGTGAATAACAGTGTCCCTGAGCTCCTTTCTTCAACTCGCTTTCTTGTGAGCTGGCCGTAAAACTGCAGGATCTCTTCAGGTCCTAATCTGGTCCCAGCATGGCATGCGGAGCCTCTGGTTCATTCGTCTTCCTGGTGGGAAATGAGAGTTAAATTTGCCCGTCCAGACACCTACAGATAGTCTCTCATTGGTTCTCCTTATTCCTGTTCATATTCCGAAGAAATTGCAAACTGGGCCAAACAGGAGGTTAAAGGCACTGACTCTCCAAGTGGGGAGAGTGTTAGTAAAGCGTCTGGAATGTTGCACCCGAGTACCAGGGGATGAAAACTGACCCATTTGAACACGTTTCCTGATCACACGGTGGATCATACACTGGGTTCCACATGCATGTTTTAGCTGAAGGAAGAATCCCTTAACCCTGGAGTGTTGAGACCCATGGAATGGGTACCATGCAATATGACTTCAAAGGGTCTGCATTTGCTCACCGAACCTCACCAGTCCTATCACTGCTGCGTTTATGCCGCTGTACACACGCTTGATTCTCTTTCGGAGACATATAAATCCATAGGTTTTAAGATTCTTACTAGTCAGGTATATTCTTAGGCGTTTAATATGGGGTGTAGAGTCCACTTCGTTGATCAAGGAGTAGCTCTTGTCTATTACATATTTGGCTTATGGAACGGTATCTGTGCTAATTTCAATCTCTGGTTTTATGCAGCACCCCAACTCACCTTTCCCCTTAAGCAAGCATAAGTTTTTTTTCTACATTTGAGACCCTGTTCTGTTTTGTAATTCAGTTCCTGTGTAGCCAAGTTTACATTCCATGTGGTAGAGATATCTTATGATGTTTCTTTTTCTGTGTGACTTATTTCACTTAGAATCATCGTACCTGAATCCACTCATTATGCTGCTACGGGCCTGATGACATAGATTTCATTGCTGAGTGATATTGCATTGTACGTAAGTACCACAACTTCTTTATCCATTTTGCGCTTTCCGTGATATTGAACTTGTACCGTAAACGAGGTTCTTGTAAACAGAGCCGTTCCAAACTTTGGGGGGCGGTGTCTTTTTGATTTTAATTTCCCTAAGCTATAGGACCATAAGTGGAAGTGCCCTAGGCTCTGTTGCTTTGTTTTTTGTATGTTTCAGGAAACACCATACACTTCTCCAGAGTGGCTGTTGGCAATTTACATCCCGCCCATCAGCATAACAAGGCTCCCAGTTCTCCGTGGCCTGTCCTGCCTTTCTGGATTTTACACTTTTTTCAGATAGCCCTTTTGACCGGGGGGCAGTGAGACTTCATTGTAGTGCAGATTTCCTTTGCAAGCTTGCTTGGTTGGCCATATAGTGCGTATGTGTTTTTTCCTGAGGAAAAAAAGCATATGCCCTTTTTGGCCAAGTGCATCATTGTGGACGTTCTGCCTCTTTTCCTATGCTTTACATGCAATTCCAGTCTACCTCCTGAAATCGGTTTCCTGCAAGTCTGCCCCGCTTTCAAGTCCTCTTGGCAGCCTACTTCAATATATTTTTGGACGATAGCTGTCATTTATAACTCTGCAGGTTTGTGAATTACAGTGCCCCTGAGCTCCTTTCTTAAACTCGCTTTCTTGTGAACTGGCCGCAACACCGCAAGATTGCTTCAGGCCCCAGTGTGGTTCGGGCACGGCACGCTGAGCCTTTGGTTAATTCCTCTTCCTGGTGGGAAATGAGAGTTAAATTTGCCCGTTCAGACACCTCCAGCTAGTCTCTCATTGGTTCTCCCTATTCCTGTTCATTTTCCGCAGAAATTGCAAACTGTGCCAAACAGGAGGTTAAAGGCACTGACTCTCCAAGTGGGGAGAGTCTTAGTAAAGCGTCTCTAATGTTGCACCGGAGTACCAGGGCATGAAAACTGAGACACATTTGAACACGTTTCCCGATCATACGGTGGATCATACTCTGGGTTCCACATGCATGTTTTAGCTGAAGGAAGAATCCCTTAAACCTGGAGAGATGAGACCCATGGAATGGGTACCATGCAATATGACTTCAAAGGGTCTGTATTTGCACACCGAACATCACCAGTCCTATCACTGCTGCCTTATTCCACTGTACACACGCTTGATTCTCTTTTGGAGACATATAAATCCATAGGTTTTAAGATTCTTACCAGTCAGGTATATTCTTAGGCGATTAATATGGGGTGTTGAGTCCACTTCGTTGAGCAAGGAGTAGCTCTTGTCTATTACATATTTGGCTTATGGAACGGTATCTGTGCTAATTTCAATCTTTGGTTTTATGCAGCACCCCAACTCACCTTTCCCCTTAAGCAAGCATAAGTTGGTTTTCTACATTTGAGACCCTGTTCTGTTTTGTAATTCAGTTCCTGTGTAGCCAACTTTACATTTCGTGTAGTAGTGATATCTTATGATGTTTCTTTTCTGTGTGATTTATTTCACTTAGAATCATCGTACCTGAATGCACTCATTATGCTGCTACGGGCCTGATGACATAGATTTCATTGCTGAGTGATATTGCATTGTACGTAAGTACCACAACTTCTTTATCCATTTTTCGCTTTCTGTGATATTGAACTTGTACTGTAAACGAGGTTCTTGTAAACAGAGCCGTCCCAAACTTTGGGGTGGCTGTGTCTTTTTGATTTTAATTTCCCTAAGCTATAGGACCATAAGTGGAAGTGCCCTAGGCTCTGTTGCTTTGTTTTTTAGATGTTTCAGGAAACACCATACACTTCTCCAGAGTGGCTGTTGGCAATTTACATCCCGCCCATCAGCTTAACAAGGCTCCCAGTTCTCCATGGCCTGTCCTGCCTTTCTGGATTTTACACTTTTTTCAGGTGGCCCTTTTGACCGGGGGACTGTGAGACTTCATTGTAGTGCAGATTTCCTTAGCAAGCTTGCTTGGTTGGCCAAAAAGGGCGTATGCGTTTTTTCCTGAATATATTCAGGATAAAACGCATACGCCCTTTTTGGCCAAGTGCATCATTGTGGACGTTCTGCCTCTTTTCCTATGCTTTACATGCAATTCCAGCCTACCTCCTGAAATCGGTTTCTTGAAATTCTGCCCCGCTTTCAAGTCCACTTGGCAGCCTTACTTCAATATATTTTTGGACGATAGCTGTCATTTATAACTCTGCAGGTTTGTGAATTACAGTGCCCCTGAGCTCCTTTATTCAACTCGCTTTTTTGTGAGCTGGCCGCAACACCGCAGGATTGCTTCAGGCCCTAGTGTGGTTCCGGCATGACACGCTGAGCCTTTGGTTAATTCCTCTTCCTGATCGGAAATGAGAGTTAAATTTGCCCGTCCAGACACCTCCAGCTAGTCTCTCATTGGTTCCCTCTATTCCTGTTCATTTTCGACAGAAATTGCAAACTGGCCCAAACAGGAGGTTAAAGGCACTGACTCTCCAAGTGGGGACAGTGTTAGTAAAGCGTCTGGAATGTTGCACCCGAGTACCGGAGGATGAAAACTGAGTCACATTTAAACACGTTTCCCGATCACACGGTGGATCATACTCTGGGTTCCACATGTATGTTTTAGCTGAAGGAAGAATCCCTTAAACCTGGAGAGTTGAGACCCCTGCAATGGGTACCATGCAATATGACTTCAAAGGGTCTGCATTTGCTCACCGAACCTCACCAATCCTATCACTGCTGCATTTATACTGCTGAACACACGCTTGATTCTCTTTCAGAGACATATAAATCCATAGGTTTTAAGATTATTACTAGTCAGGTATATTCTTAGGCGTTTAATATGGGGTGTTGAGTCCACTTCGTTGAGCAAGGAGTAGCTCTTGTCTATTACATATTTGGCTTATGGAACGGTATCTGTGCTAATTTCAATCTCTGGTTTTATGCAGCACCCCAACTCACCTTTCCCCTTAAGCAAGCATACGTTGGTTTTCTACATTTGAGACCCTGTTCTGTTTTGTAATTCAGTTCCTGTGTAGCCAAGTTTACATTCCGTGTACTAGTGATATCTTATGATGTTTCTTTTTCTGTGCGACTTATTTCACTTAGAATCATCGTACCTGAATCCACTCATTATGCTGCTACGGGCCTGATGACATAGATTTCATTGCTGAGTGATATTGCATTGTACGTAAGTACCACAACTTCTTTATCCATTTTTCACTTTCTGTGATATTGAACTTGTACCGAAAACGAGGTTCTTGTAAACAGAACCGTCTCAAACTTTGGGGTCGCTGTGTCTTTTTGATTTTAATTTCCCTAAGCTATAGGACCATAAGTGGAAGTGCCCTAGGCTCTGTTGCTTTGTTTTGTAGATGTTTCAGGAAACACCATACACTTCTCCAGAGTGGCTGTTGGCTATTTACATCCCGCCCATGAGCATAACAAGGCTCCCACGTCTCCATGGCCTGTCCTGCCTTTCTGGATTTTACACTTTTTTCAGATGGCCCTTTTAACCGGGAGGCAGTGAGACTTCATTGTAGTACAGATTTCTTTGCAAGCTTGCTTGGTTGGCCAAAAAGGGCGTATGCGTTTTTTCCTGAATATATTCAGGAAAAAACGCATACGCCCTTTTTGGCCAAGTGCATCATTGTGGACGTTCTGCCTCTTTTCCTATGCTTTACATGCAATTCCAGTCTACCTCCTGAAATCGGTTTCCTGCAATTCTGCCCCGCTTTCAAGTCCACTTGGCAGCCTACTTCAATATATTTTTGGACGATAGCTGTCATTTATACCTCTGCAGGTTTGTGAATGACAGTGCCCCTGAGCTCCTTTCTTCAACTCGCTTTCTTGTGAGCTGGCCGCAACACCGCAGGATTGCTTCAGGCCCCAGTGTGGTTCCGGCACGGCACGCTGAGCCTTTGGTTAATTCCTCTTCCTGGTGGGAAATGAGAGTTAAATTTGCCCGTCCAGACACCTCCAGCTAGTCTCTCATTGGTTCTCCCTATTCCTGTTCATTTTCCGCAGAAATTGCAAACTGGGCCAAACAGGAGGTTAAAGGCACTGACTCTCCAAGTGGGGAGAGTGTTAGTAAAGCGTCTGGAATGTTGTACCAGAGTACCAGGGGACGAAAACTGAGACACATTTGAACACGTTTCCCAATCACACGGTGGATCATACTCTGGGTTCCACATGCATGTGTTAGCTGAAGGAAGAATCCCTTAAACCTGGAGATTTGAGACCCATGGAAAGGGTACCATGCAATATGATATCAAAGGGTCTGCATTTGCTCACCGATCCTCACCAATCCTATCACTGCTGCGTTTATGCCGCTGTACACACGTTTGATTCTCTTTCGGAGACATATATATCCATAGGTTTTAAGATTCTTGCTAGTCAGGTATATTCTTAGGCGTTTAATATGGGGTGTTGAGTCCACTTCGTTGAGCAAGGAGTAGCTCTTGTCTATTACAAATTTGGCTTATGGAACGGTATCTGTGCTAATTTCAATCTCTGGTTTTATGCAGCACCCCAACTCACCTTTCCCCTTAAGCAAGCATAAGTTGGTTTTCTACATTTGAGATGCTGTTCTGTTTTGTAATTCAGTAGCTGTGTAGCTAACTTTACATTCCGTGTAGTAGTGATATCTTATGATGTTTCTTTTCTGTGTGATTTATTTCACTTAGAATCATCGTACCTGAATGCACTCATTATGCTGCTACGGGCCTGATGACATAGATTTCATTGCTGAGTGATATTGCATTGTACGTAAGTACCACAACTTCTTTATCCATTTTTCGCTTTCTGTGATATTGAACTTGTACTGTAAACGAGGTTCTTGTAAACAGAGCCGTCCCAAACTTTGGGGTGGCTGTGTCTTTTTGATTTTAATTTCCCTAAGCTATAGGACCATAAGTGGAAGTGCCCTAGGCTCTGTTGCTTTGTTTTTTAGATGTTTCAGGAAACACCATACACTTCTCCAGAGTGGCTGTTGGCAATTTACATCCCGCCCATCAGCTTAACAAGGCCCCCAGTTCTCCATGGCCTGTCCTGCCTTTCTGGATTTTACACTTTTTTCAGGTGGCCCTTTTGACCGGGGGACTGTGAGACTTCATTGTAGTGCAGATTTCCTTAGCAAGCTTGCTTGGTTGGCCAAAAAGTGCGTATGCGTTTTTTCCTGAATATATTCAGGATAAAACGCATACGCCCTTTTTGGCCAAGTGCATCATTGTGGACGTTCTGCCTCTTTTCCTATGCTTTACATGCAATTCCAGCCTACCTCCTGATATCGGTTTCTTGAAATTCTGCCCCGCTTTCAAGTCCACTTGGCAGCCTTACTTCAATATATTTTTGGACGATAGCTGTCATTTATAACTCTGCAGGTTTGTGAATTACAGTGCCCCTGAGCTCCTTTCTTCAACTCGCTTTCTTGTGAGCTGGCCGCAACACCGCAGCATTGCTTCTGGCCCTAGTGTGGTTCCGGCATGGCACGCTGAGCCTTTGTTTAATTCCTCTTCCTGGTGGGAAATGAGAGTTAAATTTGCCCGTCCAGACACCTCCAGCTAGTCTCTCATTGGTTCTCCCTATTCCTGTTCATTTTCCGCAGAAATTGCAAACTGGGCCAAACAGGAGGTTAAAGGCACTGACTCTCCAAGTGGGGAGAGTGTTAGTAAAGCGTCTGGAATGTTGCACCCGAGTACCAGGGGACGAAAACTGAGACACATTTGAACACGTTTCCCGATCACATGGTGGATCATACTCTGGGTTCCACATGCATGTTTTAGCTGAAGGAAGAATCCCTTAAACCTGGAGAGTTGAGACCCATGGAATGGGTACCATGCAATATGACTTCAAAGGGTCTGCATTTGCTCACCGAACCTCACCAGTCCTATCACTGCTGCGTTTATGACACTGTACACACGCTTGATTCTCTTTCGGAGACATATAAATCCATAGGTTTTAAGATTCTTTCTAGTCAGGTATATTCTTACGCGTTTAATATGGGGTGTAGAGTCCACTTCGTTGAGCAAGGAGTAGCTCTTGTCTATTAAATATTTGGCTTATGGAACGGTATCTGTTCTAATTTCAATCTCTGGTTTTATGCAGCACCCCAACTCACCTTTCGCTTTATGCAAGCATAAGTTGGTTTTCTACATTTGAGACCCTGTTCTGTTTTGTAATTCAGTTCCTGTGTAGCCAAGTTTACATTCCTTGTAGTAGTGATATCTTATGATGTTTGTTTTTCTGTGTGACTTATTTCACTTAGAATCATCGTACCTGAATCCACTCATTATGCTGCTACGGGCCTGATGACATAGATTTCATTGCTGAGTGATATTGCATTGTACGTAAGTACCACAACTTCTTTATCCATTTTTCGCTTTCTGTGATATTGAACTTGGACCATAAATGAGGTTCTTGTAAACAGAGCTGTCCCTAACTTTGGGGTGGCTGAGTCTTTTTGATTTTAATTTCCCTAAGCTATAGGACCATAAGTTGAAGTGCCCTATGCTCTGTTGCTTTGTTTTTTAGATGTTTCAGGAAACACCATACACTTCTCCAGAGTGGCTGTTGGCAATTTACATCCCGCCCATCAGCATAACAAGGCTCCCAGTTCTCCATGGCCTGTCCTGCCTTTCTGGATTTTACACTTTTCTCAGATGGCCCTTTTGACCGGGGGGCAGTGAGACTTCATTGTAGTGCAGATTTCCTTTGCAAGCTTGCTTGGTTGGCCAAAAAGGGCGTATGCGTTTTTTCCTGAATATATTCAGGAAAAAACGCATACGCCCTTTTTGGCCAAGTGCATCATTGTGGACGTTCTGCCTCTTTTCCTATGCTTTACATGCAATTCCAGTCTACCTCCTGAAATCGGTTTCCTGCAATTCTGCCCAGCATTCAAGTCCTCTTGGCAGCCTTACTTCAATATATTTTTGGACGATAGCTGTCATTTATAACTCTGCAGGTTTGTGAATGACAGTGCCCCTGAGCTCCTTTCTTCAACTCGCTTTCTTGTGAGCTGGCCGCAACACCGCAGCATTGCTTCAGGCCCTAGTGTGGTTCCGGCATGACATGCTGAGCCTTTGGTTAATTCCTCTTCCTGGTGGGAAATGAGAGTTAAATTTGCCCGTCCAGACATCTCCAGCTAGTCTCTCATTGGTTCTCCCTATTCCTGTTCATTTTCCGCAGAAATTGCAAACTGGGCCAAACAAGAGGTTAAAGGCACTGACTCTCCAAGTGGGGAGAGTGTTAGTAAAGCGTCTGGAATGTTGCACCCGAGTACCACGGGATGAAAACTGACACAATTAAACACGTTTCCCGATCACACGGTGGATCATACTCTGCATTCCACATGCATGTTTTAGCTGAAGGAAGAATCCCTTAAACCTGGAGAGTTGAGACCCATGGAATGGGTACCATGCAATATGACTTCAAAGGTTCTGCATTTGCTCACCAAACCTCACCAATCCTATCACTGCTGCGTTTATGACACTGTACACACGCTTGATTCTCTTTCGGAGACATATAAATCCATAGGTTTTAAGATTCTTTCTAGTCAGGTATATTCTTACGCGTTTAAAATGGGGTGTAGAGTCCACTTCGTTGAGCAAGGAGTAGCTCTTGTCTATTAAATATTTGGCTTATGGAACGGTATCTGTTCTAATTTCAATCTCTGGTTTTATGCAGCACCCCAACTCACCTTTCGCCTTAAGCAAGCATAAGTTGGTTTTCTACATTTGAGACCCTGTTCTGTTTTGTAATTCAGTTCCTGTGTAGCCAAGTTTACATTCCTTGTAGTAGTGATATCTTATGATGTTTGTTTTTCTGTGTGACTTATTTCACTTAGAATCATCGTACCTGAATCCACTCATTATGCTGCTACGGGCCTGATGACATAGATTTCATTGCTGAGTGATATTGCATTGTACGTAATTACCACAACTTCTTTATCCATTTTTCACTTTCTGTGATACTGAACTTGTACCGTAAACGAGGTTCTTGTAAACAGAGCCGTCCCAAACTTTGGGGTGGCTGTGTCTTTTTGATTTTAATTTCCCTAAGCTATAGGACCATAAGTGGAAGTGCCCTAGGCTCTGTTGCTTTGCTTTTTAGATGTTTCAGGAAACACCATACACTTCTCCAGAGTGGCTGTTCGCAATTTACATCCCGCACATCAGCATAACAACGTTCCCAATTCTCCATGGCCTGTCCTGCCTTTCTGGATTTTACACTTTTTTCAGATGGCCCTTTTGACCGGGGGCAGTGAGACTTCATTGTAGTGCAGATTTCCTTTGCAAGCTTGCTTGGTTGGCCAAAAAGGGCGTATGCGTTTTTTCCTGAATATATTCAGGAAAAAACGCATACGCCCTATTTGGCCAAGTGCATCATTGTGGACGTTCTGCCTCTTTTCCTATGCTTTACATGCAATTCCAGCCTACCTCCTGAAATCGGTTTCTTGAAATTCTGCCCCGCTTTCAAGTCCACTTGGCAGCCTTACTTCAATATATTTTTGTACGATAGCTGTCATTTATAACTCTGCAGGTTTGTGAATTACAGTGCCCCTGAGCTCCTTTATTCAACTCGCTTTTTTGTGAGCTGGCCGCAACACCGCAGGATTGCTTCAGGCCCTAGTGTGGTTCCGGCATGACACGCTGAGCCTTTGGTTAATTCCTCTTCCTGATCGGAAATGAGAGTTAAATTTGCCCGTCCAGACACCTCCAGCTAGTCTCTCATTGGTTCCCTCTATTCCTGTTCATTTTCGACAGAAATTGCAAACTGGCCCAAACAGGAGGTTAAAGGCACTGACTCTCCAAGTGGGGACAGTGTTAGTAAAGCGTCTGGAATGTTGCACCCGAGTACCGGAGGATGAAAACTGAGTCACATTTAAACACGTTTCCCGATCACACGGTGGATCATACTCTGGGTTCCACATGTATGTTTTAGCTGAAGGAAGAATCCCTTAAACCTGGAGAGTTGAGACCCCTGCAATGGGTACCATGCAATATGACTTCAAAGGGTCTGCATTTGCTCACCGAACCTCACCAATCCTATCACTGCTGCATTTATGCTGCTGAACACACGCTTGATTCTCTTTCAGAGACATATAAATCCATAGGTTTTAAGATTCTTACTAGTCAGGTATATTCTTAGGCGTTTAATATGGGGTGTTGAGTCCACTTCGTTGAGCAAGGAGTAGCTCTTGTCTATTACATATTTGGCTTATGGAACGGTATCTGTGCTAATTTCAATCTCTGGTTTTATGCAGCACCCCAACTCACCTTTCCCCTTAAGCAAGCATACGTTGGTTTTCTACATTTGAGACCCTGTTCTGTTTTGTAATTCAGTTCCTGTGTAGCCAAGTTTACATTCCGTGTACTAGTGATATCTTATGATGTTTCTTTTTCTGTGCGACTTATTTCACTTAGAATCATCGTACCTGAATCCACTCATTATGCTGCTACGGGCCTGATGACATAGATTTCATTGCTGAGTGATATTGCATTGTACGTAAGTACCACAACTTCTTTATCCATTTTTCACTTTCTGTGATATTGAACTTGTACCGTAAACGAGGTTCTTGTAAACAGAACCGTCTCAAACTTTGGGGTCGCTGTGTCTTTTTGATTTTAATTTCCCTAAGCTATAGGACCATAAGTGGAAGTGCCCTAGGCTCTGTTGCTTTGTTTTGTAGATGTTTCAGGAAACACCATACACTTCTCCAGAGTGGCTGTTGGCTATTTACATCCCGCCCATGAGCATAACAAGGCTCCCACGTCTCCATGGCCTGTCCTGCCTTTCTGGATTTTACACTTTTTTCAGATGGCCCTTTTAACCGGGAGGCAGTGAGACTTCATTGTAGTACAGATTTCTTTGCAAGCTTGCTTGGTTGGCCAAAAAGGGCGTATGCGTTTTTTCCTGAATATATTCAGGAAAAAACGCATACGCCCTTTTTGGCCAAGTGCATCATTGTGGACGTTCTGCCTCTTTTCCTATGCTTTACATGCAATTCCAGTCTACCTCCTGAAATCGGTTTCCTGCAATTCTGCCCCGCTTTCAAGTCCACTTGGCAGCCTACTTCAATATATTTTTGGACGATAGCTGTCATTTATACCTCTGCAGGTTTGTGAATGACAGTGCCCCTGAGCTCCTTTCTTCAACTCGCTTTCTTGTGAGCTGGCCGCAACACCGCAGGATTGCTTCAGGCCCCAGTGTGGTTCCGGCACGGCACGCTGAGCCTTTGGTTAATTCCTCTTCCTGGTGGGAAATGAGAGTTAAATTTGCCCGTCCAGACACCTCCAGCTAGTCTCTCATTGGTTCTCCCTATTCCTGTTCATTTTCCGCAGAAATTGCAAACTGGGCCAAACAGGAGGTTAGAGGCAGTGACTCTCCAAGTGGGGAGAGTGTTAGTAAAGCGTCTGGAATGTTGCACCCGAGTACCGGGGGACGAAAGCTGAGTCACATTTGAACATGTTTCCCGATCACACGGTGGATCATACTCTGGGTTCCACATGCATGTTTTAGCTGAAGGAAGAATCCCTTAAACCTGGAGATTTGAGATCCATGGAATGGGTACCATGCAATATGATATCAAAGGGTCTGCATTTGCTCACCGATCCTCACCAATCCTATCACTGCTGCGTTTATGCCGCTGTACACACGTTTGATTCTCTTTCGGAGACATATATATCCATAGGTTTTAAGATTCTTGCTAGTCAGGTATATTCTTAGGCGTTTAATATGGGGTGTTGAGTCCACTTCGTTGAGCAAGGAGTAGCTCTTGTCTATTACAAATTTGGCTTATGGAACGGTATCTGTGCTAATTTCAATCTCTGGTTTTATGCAGCACCCCAACTCACCTTTCCCCTTAAGCAAGCATAAGTTGGTTTTCTACATTTGAGATGCTGTTCTGTTTTGTAATTCAGTAGCTGTGTAGCTAACTTTACATTCCGTGTAGTAGTGATATCTTATGATGTTTCTTTTCTGTGTGATTTATTTCACTTAGAATCATCGTACCTGAATGCACTCATTATGCTGCTACGGGCCTGATGACATAGATTTCATTGCTGAGTGATATTGCATTGTACGTAAGTACCACAACTTCTGTATCCATTTTTCGCTTTCTGTGATATTGAACTTGTACTGTAAACGAGGTTCTTGTAAACAGAGCCGTCCCAAACTTTGGGGTGGCTGTGTCTTTTTGATTTTAATTTCCCTAACCTATAGGACCATAAGTGGAAGTGCCCTAGGCTCTGTTGCTTTGTTTTTTAGATGTTTCAGGAAACACCATACACTTCTCCAGAGTGGCTGTTGGCAATTTACATCCCGCCCATCAGCTTAACAAGGCCCCCAGTTCTCCATGGCCTGTCCTGCCTTTCTGGATTTTACACTTTTTTCAGGTGGCCCTTTTGACCGGGGGACTGTGAGACTTCATTGTAGTGCAGATTTCCTTAGCAAGCTTGCTTGGTTGGCCAAAAAGTGCGTATGCGTTTTTTCCTGAATATATTCAGGATAAAACGCATACGCCCTTTTTGGCCAAGTGCATCATTGTGGACGTTCTGCCTCTTTTCCTATGCTTTACATGCAATTCCAGCCTACCTCCTGATATCGGTTTCTTGAAATTCTGCCCCGCTTTCAAGTCCACTTGGCAGCCTTACTTCAATATATTTTTGGACGATAGCTGTCATTTATAACTCTGCAGGTTTGTGAATTACAGTGCCCCTGAGCTCCTTTATTCAACTCGCTTTCTTGTGAGCTGGCCGCAACACCACAGGATTGCTTCAGGCCCTAGTGTGGTTCCGGCACGGCACGCTGAGCCTTTGGTTAATTCCTCTTCGTGGTGGGAAATAAGAGTTAAATTTGCCCTTCCAGACACCTCCAGCTAGTCTCTCATTGGTTCTCCCTATTCCTGTTCATTTTCCACAGAAATTGCAAACTGGGCCAAACTGGAGGTTAAAGGCACTGACTCTCCAAGTGGGGAGAGTGTTAGTAAAGCGTCTGGAATGTTGCACCCGAGTACCGGGGGACGAAAACTGAGTCACATTTGAACACGTTTCCCGATCACACGGTGGATCATACTCTGGGTTCCACATGCATGTTTTAGCTGAAGGAAGAATCCCTTAAACCTGGAGAGTTGAGACCCATGGAATGGGTACCATGCAATATGACTTCAAAGGGTCTGCATTTGCTCACCGATCCTCACCAATCCTATCACTGCTGCGTTTATGTCGCTGTACACACGCTTGATTCTCTTTCGGAGACATATAAATCCATAGGTTTTAAGATTCTTTCTAGTCAGGTATATTCTTAGGCGTTTAATATGGGGTGTTGAGTCCACTTCGTTGAGCAAGGAGTAGCTCTTGTCTATTACATATTTGGCTTATGGAACGGTATCTGTGCTAATTTCAATCTCTGGTTTTATGCAGCACCCCAACTCACCTTTCCCCTTAAGCAAGCATACGGTGGTTTTCTACATTTGAGACCCTGTTCAGTTTTGTAATTCAGTTCCTGTGTAGCCAAGTTTACATTCCGTGTACTAGTGATATCTTATGATGTTTCTTTTTCTGTGCGACTTATTTCACTTAGAATCATCGTACCTGAATCCACTCATTATGCTGCTACGGGCCTGATGACATAGATTTCATTGCTGAGTGATATTGCATTGTACGTAAGTACCACAACTTCTTTATCCATTTTTCACTTTCTGTGATATTGAACTTGTACCGTAAACGAGGTTCTTGTAAACAGAACCGTCTGAAACTTTGGGGTGGCTGTGTCTTTTTGATTTTAATTTCCCTAAGCTATAGGACCATAAGTGGAAGTGCCCTAGGCTCTGTTGCTTTGTTTTGTAGATGTTTCAGGAAACACCATACACTTCTCCAGAGTGGCTGTTGGCAATTTACATCCCGCCCATGAGCATAACAAGGCTCCCACGTCTCCATGGCCTGTCCTGCCTTTCTGGATTTTACACTTTTTTCAGATGGCACTTTTAACCGGGAGGCAGTGAGACTTCATTGTAGTGCAGATTTCCTTTGCAAGCTTGCTTGGTTGGCCAAAAAGGGCGTATGCGTTTTTTCCTGAATATATTCAGGAAAAAACGCATACGCCCTTTTTGGCCAAGTGCATCATTGTGGACGTTCTGCCTCTTTTCCTATGCTTTACATGCAATTCCAGTCTACCTCCTGAAATCGGTTTCCTGCAATTCTGCCCCGCTTCCAAGTCCACTTGGCAGCCTACTTCAATATATTTTTGGACGATAGCTGTCATTTATAACTCTGCAGATTTGTGAATTACAGTGCCCCTGAGCTCCTTTCTTCAACTCGCTTTCTTGTGAGCTGGCCGCAACACCGCAGCATTGCTTCTGGCCCTAGTGTGGTTCCGGCATGGCACGCTGAGCCTTTGTTTAATTCCTCTTCCTGGTGGGAAATGAGAGCTAAATTTGCCCGTCCAGACACCTCCAGCTAGTCTCTCATTGGTTCTCCCTATTCCTGTTCATTTTCCGCAGAAATTGCAAACTGGGCCAAACAGGAGGTTAAAGGCACTGACTCTCCAAGTGGGGAGAGTGTTAGTAAAGCGTCTGGAATGTTGCACCCGAGTACCAGGGGACGAAAACTGAGACACATTTGAACACGTTTCCCGATCACATGGTGGATCATACTCTGGGTTCCACATGCATGTTTTAGCTGAAGGAAGAATCCCTTAAACCTGGAGAGTTGAGACCCATGGAATGGGTACCATGCAATATGACTTCAAAGGGTCTGCATTTGCTCACCGAACCTCACCAGTCCTATCACTGCTGCGTTTATGACACTGTACACACGCTTGATTCTCTTTCGGAGACATATAAATCCATAGGTTTTAAGATTCTTTCTAGTCAGGTATATTCTTACGCGTTTAATATGGGGTGTAGAGTCCACTTCGTTGAGCAAGGAGTAGCTCTTGTCTATTAAATATTTGGCTTATGGAACGGTATCTGTTCTAATTTCAATCTCTGGTTTTATGCAGCACCCCAACTCACCTTTCGCTTTATGCAAGCATAAGTTGGATTTCTACATTTGAGACCCTGTTCTGTTTTGTAATTCAGTTCCTGTGTAGCCAAGTTTACATTCCTTGTAGTAGTGATATCTTATGATGTTTGTTTTTCTGTGTGACTTATTTCACTTAGAATCATCGTACCTGAATCCACTCATTATGCTGCTACGGGCCTGATGACATAGATTTCATTGCTGAGTGATATTGCATTGTACGTAAGTACCACAACTTCTTTATCCATTTTTCGCTTTCTGTGATATTGAACTTGGACCATAAATGAGGTTCTTGTAAACAGAGCTGTCCCTAACTTTGGGGTGGCTGAGTCTTTTTGATTTTAATTTCCCTAAGCTATAGGACCATAAGTGGAAGTGCCCTATGCTCTGTTGCTTTGTTTTTTAGATGTTTCAGGAAACACCATACACTTCTCCAGAGTGGCTGTTGGCAATTTACATCCCGCCCATCAGCATAACAAGGCTCCCAGTTCTCCATGGCCTGTCCTGCCTTTCTGGATTTTACACTTTTCTCAGATGGCCCTTTTGACCGGGGGGCAGTGAGACTTCATTGTAGTGCAGATTTCCTTTGCAAGCTTGCTTGGTTGGCCAAAAAGGGCGTATGCGTTTTTTCCTGAATATATTCAGGAAAAAACGCATACGCCCTTTTTGGCCAAGTGCATCATTGTGGACGTTCTGCCTCTTTTCCTATGCTTTACATGCAATTCCAGTCTACCTCCTGAAATCGGTTTCCTGCAATTCTGCCCAGCGTTCAAGTCCTCTTGGCAGCCTTACTTCAATATATTTTTGGACGATAGCTGTCATTTATAACTCTGCAGGTTTGTGAATGACAGTGCCCCTGAGCTCCTTTCTTCAACTCGCTTTCTTGTGAGCTGGCCGCAACACCGCAGCATTGCTTCAGGCCCTAGTGTGGTTCCGGCATGACATGCTGAGCCTTTGGTTAATTCCTCTTCCTGGTGGGAAATGAGAGTTAAATTTGCCCGTCCAGACACCTCCAGCTAGTCTCTCATTGGTTCTCCCTATTCCTGTTCATTTTCCGCAGAAATTGCAAACTGGGCCAAACAAGAGGTTAAAGGCACTGACTCTCCAAGTGGGGAGAGTGTTAGTAAAGCGTCTGGAATGTTGCACCCGAGTATCGGGGGATGAAACCTGAGACACCTTTGAACACGTTTCCCGATCACACGGTGGATCATACTCTGGGTTCCACATGCATGTTTTAGCTGAAGGAAGAATCCCTTAAACCTGGAGAGTTGAGACCCATGGAATGGGTACCATGAAATATGACTTCAAAGGGTCTGCATTTGCTCACCGATCCTCACCAATCCTATCACTGCTGCGTTTATGCTGCTGTACACACGCTTGATTCTCTTTCTGAGACATATAAATCCATAGGTTTTAAGATTCTTACTAGTCAGGTATATTCCTAGGCGTTTAATATGGGGTGTAGAGTCCACTTCGTTGAGCAAGGAGTAGCTCTTGTCTATTACATATTTGGCTTATGGAACGGTATCTGTGCTAATTTCAATCTCTGGTTTTATGCAGCACCCCAACTCACCTTTCCCCTTAAGCAAGCATAAGTCGGTTTTCTACATTTGAGACCCTGTTCTGTTTTGTAATTCAGTTCCTGTGTAGCCAAGTTTACATTCCATGTGGTAGAGATATCTTATGATGTTTCTTTTTCTGTGTGACTTATTTCACTTAGAATCATCGTACCTGAATCCACTCATTATGCTGCTATGGGCCTGATGACATAGATTTCATTGCTGAGTGATATTGCATTGTACGTAAGTACCACAACTTCTTTATCCATTTTTCACTTTCTGTGATTTTGAACTTGTACCGTAAACGAGGTTCTTGTAAACAGAGCCTTCCCAAACTTTGGGGTGGCTGTGTCTTTTTGATTTTAATTTCCCTAAGCTATAGGACCATAAGTGGAAGAGCCCTAGGCTCTGTTGCTTTGTTTTTTAGATGTTTCAGGAAACACCATACACTTCTCCAGAGTGGCTGTTGGCAATTTACATCCCGCCCATCAGCATAACAAGGCTCCCAGTTCTCCATGGCCTGTCCTGCCTTTCTGGATTTTACACTTTTTTCAGATGGCCCTTTTGACCGGGGGGCAGTGAGACTTCATTGTAGTGCAGATTTCCTTTGCAAGCTTGCTTGGTTGGCCAAAAAGGGCGTATGCGTTTTTTCCTGAATATATTAAGGAAAAAATGCATACGCACTTTTTGGCCAAGTGCATCATTGTGGACGTTCTGCCTCTTTTCCTTTGCTTTACATGCAATTCCAGTCTACCTCCTGAAATCGGTTTCCTGCAATTCTGCCCAGCGTTCAAGTCCTCTTGGCAGCCTTACTTCAATATATTTTTTGACGATAGCTGTCATTTATAACTCTGCAGGTTTGTGAATGACAGTGCCCCTGAGCTCCTTTCTTCAACTCGCTTTCTTGTGAGCTGGCCGCAACACCGCAGCATTGCTTCAGGCCCTAGTGTGGTTCTGGCATGACATGCTGAGCCTTTGGTTAATTCCTCTTCCTGGTGGGAAATGAGAGTTAAATTTGCCCGTCCAGACACCTCCAGCTAGTCTCTCATTGGTTCTCCCTATTCCTGTTCATTTTCCGCAGAAATTGCAAACTGGGCCAAACAAGAGGTTAAAGGCACTGACTCTCCAAGTGGGGAGAGTGTTAGTAAAGCGTCTGGAATGTTGCACCCGAGTACCAGGGGACGAAAACTGAGACACATTTGAACACGTTTCCCGATCACATGGTGGATCATACTCTGGGTTCCACATGCATGTTTTAGCTGAAGGAAGAATCCCTTAAACCTGGAGAGTTGAGACCCCTGCAATGGGTACCATGCAATATGACTTCAAAGGGTCTGCATTTGCTCACCGAACCTCACCAATCCTATCACTGCTGCATTTATGCCACTGTACACACGCTTGATTCTCTTTCTGAGACATATAAATCCATAGGTTTTAAGATTCTTACTAGTCAGGTATATTCTTAGGCGTTTAATATGGGGTGTAGAGTCCACTTCGTTGAGCAAGGAGTAGCTCTTGTCTATTACATATTTGGCTTATGGAATGGTATCTGTGCTAATTTCAATCTCTGGTTTTATGCAGCACCCCAACTCACCTTTCCCCTTAAGCAAGCATAAGTCGGTTTTCTACATTTGAGACCCTGTTCTGTTTTGTAATTCAGTTCCTGTGTAGCCAAGTTTACATTCCATGTGGTAGAGATATCTTATGATGTTTCTTTCTCTGTGTGACTTATTTCACTTAGAATCATCGTACCTGAATCCACTCATTATGCTGCTATGGGCCTGATGACATAGATTTCATTGCTGAGTGATATTGCATTGTACGTAAGTACCACAACTTCTTTATCCATTTTGCGCTTTCTGTGATATTGAACTTGTACCGTAAACGAGGTTCTTGTAAACAGAGCTGTCCCAAAGATTGGGGTGGTTGTGTCTTTTTGATTTTAATTTCCCTAAGCTATAGGACCATAAGTGGAAGTGCCCTAGGCTCTGTTGCTTTGTTTTTTAGATGTTTCAGGAAACACCATACACTTCTCCAGAGTGACTGTTGGCAATTTACATCCCGCCCATCAGCATAACAAGGCTCCCAGTTCTCCATGGCCTGTCCTGCCTTTGTGGATTTTACACTTTTTTCAGATGGCCCTTTTGACCGGGGGGCAGTGAGACTTCATTGTAGTGCAGATTTCCTTTGCAAGCTTGCTTGGTTGGCCAAAAAGGGCGTATGCGTTTATTCCTGAATATATTCAGGAAAAAACGCATACGCCCTTTTTGGCCAAGTGCATCATTGTGGACGTTCTGCCTCTTTTCCTATGCTTTACATGCAATTCCAGTCTACCTCCTGAAATCGGTTTCCTGCAATTCTGCCCCGCTTTCAAGTCCTCTTGGCAGCCTTACTTCAATATATTTTTGGACGATAGCTGTCATTTATAACTCTGCAGGTATGTGAATTACAGTGCCCCTGAGCTCCTTTCTTCAACTCGCTTTCTTGTGAGCTGGCCGCAACACCGCAGCATTGCTTCAGGCCCTAGTGTGGTTCCGGCATGGCACGCTGAGCCTTTGGTTAATTCCTCTTCCTGGTGGGAAATGAGAGTTAAATTTGCCCGTCCAGACACCTCCAGCTAGTCTCTCATTGGTTCTCCCTATTCCTGTTCATTTTCCGCAGAAATTGCAAACTGGGCCAAACAGGAGGTTAAAGGCACTGACTCTCCAAGTGGGGAGAGTGTTAGTAAAGCATCTGGAATGTTGCACCCGAGTACCAGGGGACGAAAACTGACACAATTGAACACGTTTCCCGATCACACGGTGGATCATACTCTGGGTTCCACATGCATGTTTTAGCTGAAGGAAGAATCCCTTAAACCTGGAGAGTTGAGACCCATGGAATGGGTACCATGCAATATGACTTCAAAGGGTCTGCATTTGTCCACCGAACCTCACCAATCCTATCACTGCTGCGTTTATGCCGCTGTACACACGCTTGATTCTCTTTCGGAGACATATAAATCCATAGGTTTTAAGATTCTTCCTAGTCAGGTATATTCTTAGGTGTTTATTATGGGGTGTAGAGTCCACTTCGTTGAGCAAGGAGTAGCTCTTGTCTATTACATATTTGGCTTATGGAACGGTATCTGTGCTAATTTCAATCTCTGGTTTTATGCAGCACCCCAACTCACCTTTCGCCTTAAGCAAGCATAAGTTGGTTTTCTACATTTGAGACCCTGTTCTGTTTTGTAATTCAGTTCCTGTGTAGCCAAGTTTACATTCCTTGTAGTAGTGATATCCTATGATGTTTGTTTTTCTGTGTGACTTATTTCACTTAGAATCATCGTACCTGAATCCACTCATTATGCTGCTACGGGCCTGATGACATAGATTTCATTGCTGAGTGATATTGCATTGTACGTAAGTACCACAACTTCTTTATCCATTTTTCGCTTTCTGTGATATTGAACTTGGACCATAAATGAGGTTCTTGTAAACAGAGCTGTCCCTAACTTTGGGGTGGCTGAGTCTTTTTGATTTAAATTTCCCTAAGCTATAGGACCATAAGTGGAAGTGCCCTATGCTCTGTTGCTTTGTTTTTTAGATGTTTCAGGAAACACCATACACTTCTCCAGAGTGGCTGTTGGCAGTTTACATCCCGCCCATCAGCATAACAAGGCTCCCAGTTCTCCATGGCCTGTCCTGCCTTTCTGGATTTTACACTTTTTTCAGATGGCCCTTTTGACCGGGGAGCAGTGAGACTTCATTGTAGTGCAGATTTCTTTGCAAGCTTGCTTGGTTGGCCAAAAAGGGCGTATGCGTTTTTTCCTGAATATATTCAGGAAAAAACGCATACGCCCTTTTTGGCCAAGTGCATCATTGTGGACGTTCTGCCTCTTTTCCTATGCTTTACATGCAATTCCAGTCTACCTCCTGAAATCGGTTTCCTGCAATTCTGCCCTGCTTTCAAGTCCTCTTGGCAGCCTTACTTCAATATATTTTTGGACGATAGCTATCATTTATAACTCTGCAGGTATGTGAATGACAGTGCCCCTGAGCTCCTTTCTTCAACTCGCTTTCTTGTGAGCTGGCCGCAACACCGCAGGATTGCTTCAGGCCCTAGTGTGGTTCCGGCATGGCACGCTGAGCCTTTGTTTAATTCCTCTTCCTGGTGGGAAATGAGAGTTAAATTTGCCCGTCCAGACACCTCCAGCTAGTCTCTCATTGGTTCTCCCTATTCCTGTTCATTTTCCTCAGAAATTGCAAACTTGGCCAAACAGGAGGTTAAAGGCACTGACTCTCCAAGTGGGGAGAGTGTTAGTAAAGCGTCTGGAATGTTGCACCCGAGTACCAGGGGACGAAAACTGAGACACATTTGAACACGTTTCCCGATCACATGGTGGATCATACTCTGGGTTCCACATGCATGTTTTAGCTGAAGGAAGAATCCCTTAAACCTGGAGAGTTGAGACCCCTGCAATGGGTACCATGCAATATGACTTCAAAGGGTCTGCATTTGCTCACCGAACCTCACCAATCCTATCACTGCTGCATTTATGCCACTGTACACACGCTTGATTCTCTTTCGGAGACATATAAATCCATAGGTTTTAAGATTCTTACTAGTCAGGTATATTCTTAGGCGTTTAATATGGGGTGTAGAGTCCACTTCGTTGAGCAAGGAGTAGCTCTTGTCTATTACATATTTGGCTTATGGAACGGTATCTGTGCTAATTTCAATCTCTGGTTTTATGCAGCACCCCAACTCACCTTTCCCCTTAAGCAAGCATAAGTCGGTTTTCTACATTTGAGACCCTGTTCTGTTTTGTAATTCAGTTCCTGTGTAGCCAAGTTTACATTCCATGTGGTAGAGATATCTTATGATGTTTCTTTTTCTCTGTGACTTATTTCACTTACAATCATCGTACCTGAATCCACTCATTATGCTGCTACGGGCCTCATGACATAGATTTCATTGCTGAGTGATATTGCATTGTACGTAAGTACCACAACTTCTTTATCCATTTTTCACTTTCTGTGATTTTGAACTTATACTGTAAACGAGGTTCTTGTAAACAGAGCCTTCCCAAACTTTGGGGTGGCTGTGTCTTTTTGATTTTAATTTCCATAAGCTATAGGACCATAAGTGGAAGTGCCCTAGGCTCTGTTGCTTTGTTTTGTAGATGTTTCAGGAAACACCATACACTTCTCCAGAGTGGCTGTTGGCAATTTACATCCCGCCCATCAGCATAACAAGGCTCCCAGTTCTCCATGGCCTGTCCTGCCTTTCTGGATTTTACACTTTTTTCAGATGGCCCTTTTGACCGGGGGGCAGTGAGACTTCATTGTAGTGCAGATTTCCTTTGCAAGCTTGCTTGGTTGGCCAAAAAGGGCGTATGCGTTTTTTCCTGAATATATTCAGGAAAAAACGCATACGCCCTTTTTGGCCAAGTGCATCATTGTGGACGTTCTGCCTCTTTTCCTATGCTTTACATGCAATTCCAGTCTACCTCCTGAAATCGGTTTCCTGCAATTCTGCCCCGCTTTCAATTCCTCTTGGCAGCCTTACTTCAATATATTTTTGGACGATAGCTATCATTTATAACTCTGCAGGTATGTGAATGACAGTGCCCCTGAGCTCCTTTCTTCAACTCGCTTTCTTGTGAGCTGGCCGCAACACCGCAGGATTGCTTCAGGCCCTAGTGTGGTTCCGGCATGGCACGCTGAGCCTTTGTTTAATTCCTCTTCCTGGTGGGAAATGAGAGTTAAATTTGCCCGTCCAGACACCTCCAGCTAGTCTCTCATTGGTTCTCCCTATTCCTGTTCATTTTCCGCAGAAATTGCAAACTGGGCCAAACAGGAGGTTAAAGGCACTGAGTCTCCAAGTGGGGAGAGTGTTAGTAAAGCGTCTGGAATGTTGCACCCGAGTACCAGGGGACGAAAACTGAGACACATTTGAACACGTTTCCCGATCACATGGTGGATCATACTCTGGGTTCCACATGCATGTTTTAGCTGAAGGAAGAATCCCTTAAACCTGGAGAGTTGAGACCCCTGCAATGGGTACCATGCAATATGACTTCAAAGGGTCTGCATTTGCTCACCGAACCTCACCAATCCTATCACTGCTGCATTTATGCCACTGTACACACGCTTGATTCTCTTTCGGAGACATATAAATCCATAGGTTTTAAGATTCTTACTAGTCAGGTATATTCTTAGGCGTTTAATATGGGGTGTAGAGTCCACTTCGTTGAGCAAGGAGTAGCTCTTGTCTATTACATATTTGGCTTATGGAACGGTATCTGTGCTAATTTCAATCTCTGGTTTTATGCAGCACCGCAACTCACCTTTCCCCTTAAGCAAGCATAAGTCGGTTTTCTACATTTGAGACCCTGTTCTGTTTTGTAATTCAGTTCCTGTGTAGCCAAGTTTACATTCCATGTGGTAGAGATATCTTATGATGTTTCTTTTTCTGTGTGACTTATTTCACTTAGAATCATCGTACCTGAATCCACTCATTATGCTGCTATGGGCCTGATGACATAGATTTCATTGCTGAGTGATATTGCATTGTACGTAAGTACCACAATTTCTTTATCCATTTTTCACTTTCTGTGATTTTGAACTTGTACTGTAAACGAGGTTCTTGTAAACAGAGCCTTCCCAAACTTTGGGGTGGCTGTGTCTTTTTGATTTTAATTTCCCTAAGCTATAGGACCATAAGTGGAAGTGCCCTAGGCTCTGTTGCTTTGTTTTTTAGATGTTTCAGGAAACACCATACACTTCTCCAGAGTGGCTGTTGGCAATTTACATCCCGCCCATCAGCATAACAAGGCTCCCAGTTCTCCATGGCCTGTCCTGCCTTTCTGGATTTTACACTTTTTTCAGATGGCCCTTTTGACCGGGGGCAGTGAGACTTCATTGTAGTGCAGATTTCCTTTTCAAGCTTGCTTGGTTGGCCAAAAAGGGCGTATGCGTTTTTTGCTGAATATATTCAGGAAAAAACGCATACGCCCTTTTTGGCCAAGTGCATCATTGTGGACGTTCTGCCTCTTTTCCTTTGCTTTATATGCAATTCCAGTCTACCTCCTGAAATCGGTTTCCTGCAATTCTGCCCAGCGTTCAAGTCCTCTTGGCAGCCTTACTTCAATATATTTTTGGACGATAGCTGTCATTTATAACTCTGCAGGTATGTGAATGACAGTGCCCCTGAGCTCCTTTCTTCAACTCGCTTTCTTGTGAGCTGGCCGCAACACCGCAGCATTGCGTCAGGCCCTAGTGTGGTTCCGGCATGGCACACTGAGCCTTTGGTTAATTCCTCTTCCTGGTGGGAAATGAGAGTTAAATTTGCCCGTCCAGACACCTCCAGCTAGTCTCTCCTTGGTTCTCCCTATTCCTGTTCATTTTCCGCAGAAATTGCAAACTGGGCCAAACAGGAGGTTAAAGGCACTGACTCTCCAAGTGGGGAGAGTGTTAGTAAAGCGTCTGGAATGTTGCACCAGAGTACCAGGGGACGAAAACTGAGACACATTTGAACACGTTTCCCGATTACATGGTGGATCATACTCTGGGTCCCACATGCATGTTTTAGCTGAAGGAAGAATCCCTTAAACCTGGAGAGTTGAGACCCCTGCAATGGGTACCATGCAATATGACTTCAAAGGGTCTGCATTTGCTCACCGAACCTCACCAATCCTATCACTGCTGCCTTTATGCCACTGTACACACGCTTGATTCTCTTTCTGAGACATATAAATCCATAGGTTTTAAGATTCTTACTAGTCAGGTATATTCTTAGGCGTTTAATATGGGGTGTAGAGTCCACTTCGTTGAGCAAGGAGTAGCTCTTGTCTATTACATATTTGGCTTATGGAACGGTATCTGTGCTAATTTCAATCTCTGGTTTTATGCAGCACCCCAACTTAGCTTTCCCCTTAAGCAAGCATAAGTCGGTTTTCTACATTTGAGACGCTGTTCTGTTTTGTAATTCAGTTCCTCTGTAGCCAAGTTTACATTCCATGTGGTAGAGATATCTTATGATGTTTCTTTTTCTGTGTGACTTATTTCACTTACAATCATCGTACCTGAATCCACTCATTATGCTGCTACGGGCCTGATGACATAGATTTCATTGCTGAGTGATATTGCATTGTACGTAAGTACCACAACTTCTTTATCCATTTTGCGCTTTCTGTGATATTGAACTTGTACCGTAAACGAGGTTCTTGTAAACAGAGCTGTCCCAAAGATTGGGGTGGTTGTGTGTTTTAGATTTTAATTTCCCTAAGCTATAGGACCATAAGTGGAAGTGCCCTAGGCTCTGTTGCCTTGTTTTTTAGATGTTTCAGGAAACACCATACACTTCTCCAGAGTGACTGTTGGCAATTTACATACCGCCCATCAGCATAACAAGGCTCCCAGTTCTCCATGGCCTGTCCTGCCTTTCTGGATTTTACACATTTTTCAGATGGCCCTTTTGACCGGGGAGCAGTGAGACTTCATTGTAGTGCAGATTTCCTTTGCAAGCTTGCTTGGTTGGCCAAAAAGGGCGTATGCGTTTTTTCCTGAATATATTCAGGAAAAAACGCATACGCCCTTTTTGGCCAAGTGCATCATTGTGGACGTTCTGCCCCTTTTCCTATGCTTTACATGCAATTCCAGTCTACCTCCTGAAATCGGTTTCCTGCAATTCTGCCCCGCTTTCAAGTCCTCTTGGCAGCCTTACTTCAATATATTTTTGGACGATAGCTGTCATTTATAACTCTGCAGGTATGTGAATGACAGTGCCCCTGAGCTCCTTTCTTCAACTCGCTTTCTTGTGAGCTGGCCGCAACACCGCAGCATTGCGTCAGGCCCTAGTGTGGTTCCGGCATGGCACACTGAGCCTTTGGTTAATTCTTCTTCCTGGTGGGAAATGAGAGTTAAATTTGCCCGTCCAGACACCTCCAGCTAGTCTCTCATTGGTTCTCCCTATTCCTGTTCATTTTCCGCAGAAATTGCAAACTGGGCCAAACAAGAGGTTAAAGGCACTGACTCTCCAAGTGGGGAGAGTGTTAGTAAAGCATCTGGAATGTTGCACCCGAGTCCCGGGGGATGAAAACTGACACAATTAAACACGTTTCCCGATCACACGGTGGATCATACTCTGGGTTCCACATGCATGTTTTAGCTGAAGGAAGAATCCCTTAAACCTGGAGAGTTGAGACCCATGGAATGGGTACCATGCAATATGACTTCAAAGGGTTTGCATTTGTCCACCGAACCTCACCAATCCTATCACTGCTGCGTTTATGACACTGTACACACGCTTGATTCTCTTTCGGAGACATATAAATCCATAGGTTTTAAGATTCTTTCTAGTCAGGTATATTTTTACGCGTTTAATATGGGGTGTAGAGTCCACTTCGTTGAGAAAGGAGTAGCTCTTGTCTATTACATATTTGGCTTATGGAACGGTATCTGTTCTAATTTCAATCTCTGGTTTTATGCAGCACCCCAACTCACCTTTCGCCTTAAGCAATCATTAGTTGGTTTTCTACATTTGAGACCCTGTTCTGTTTTGTAATTCAGTTCCTGTGTAGCCAAGTTTACATTCCTTGTAGTAGTGATATCTTATGATGTTTGTTTTTCTGTGTGACTTATTTCACTTAGAATCATCGTACCTGAATCCACTCATTATGCTGTTACGGGCCTGATGACATAGATTTCATTGCTGAGTGATATTGCATTGTACGTAAGTACCACAATTTCTTTATGCATTTTTCGCTTTCTGTGATATTGAACTTGGACCATAAATGAGGTTCTTGTAAACAGAGCTGTCCCTAACTTTGGGGTGGCTGAGTCTTTTTGATTTTAATTTCCCTAAGCTATAGGACCATAAGTGGAAGTGCCCTAGGCTCTGTTGCTTTGTTTTTTAGATGTTTCAGGAAACACCATACACTTCTCCAGAGTGGCTGTTGGCAATTTACATCCCGCCCATCAGCATAACAAGGCTCCCAGTTCTCCATGGCCTGTCCTGCCTTTCTGGATTTTACACTTTTTTCAGATGGCCCTTTTGACCGGGGAGCAGTGAGACTTCATTGTAGTGCAGATTTCTTTGCAAGCTTGCTTGGTTGGCCAAAAAGGGCGTATGCGTTTTTTCCTGAATATATTCAGGAAAAAACGCATACGCCCTTTTTGGCCAAGTGCATCATTGTGGACGTTCTGCCTCTTTTCCTATGCTTTACATGCAATTCCAGTCTACCTCCTGAAATCGGTTTCCTGCAATTCTGCCCCGCTTTCAAGTCCTCTTGGCAGCCTTACTTCAATATATTTTTGGACGATAGCTATCATTTATAACTCTGCAGGTATGTGAATGACAGTGCCCCTGAGCTCCTTTCTTCAACTCGCTTTCTTGTGAGCTGGCCGCAACACCGCAGGATTGCTTCAGGCCGTAGTGTGGTTCCGGCATGGCACGCTGAGCCTTTGTTTAATTCCTCTTCCTGGTGGGAAATGAGAGTTAAATTTGCCCGTCCAGACACCTCCAGCTAGTCTCTCATTGGTTCTCCCTATTCCTGTTCATTTTCCTCAGAAATTGCAAACTTGGCAAAACAGGAGGTTAAAGGCACTGACTCTCCAAGTGGGGAGAGTGTTAGTAAAGCGTCTGGAATGTTGCACCCGAGTACCAGGGGACGAAAACTGAGACACATTTGAACACGTTTCCCGATCACATGGTGGATCATACTCTGGGTTCCACATGCATGTTTTAGCTGAAGGAAGAATCCCTTAAACCTGGAGAGTTGAGACCCCTGCAATGGGTACCATGCAATATGACTTCAAAGGGTCTGCATTTGCTCACCGAACCTCACCAATCCTATCACTGCTGCATTTATGCCACTGTACACACGCTTGATTCTCTTTCTGAGACATATAAATCCATAGGTTTTAAGATTCTTACTAGTCAGGTATATTCTTAGGCGTTTAATATGGGGTGTAGAGTCCACTTCGTTGAGCAAGGAGTAGCTCTTGTCTATTACATATTTGGCTTATGGAACGGTATCTGTGCTAATTTCAATCTCTGGTTTTATGCAGCACCCCAACTCACCTTTCCCCTTAAGCAAGCATAAGTCGGTTTTCTACATTTGAGACCCTGTTCTGTTTTGTAATTCAGTTCCTGTGTAGCCAAGTTTACATTCAATGTGGTAGAGATATCTTATGATGTTTCTTTTTCTCTGTGACTTATTTCACTTACAATCATCGTACCTGAATCCACTCATTATGCTGCTACGGGCCTCATGACATAGATTTCATTGCTGAGTGATATTGCATTGTACGTAAGTACCACAACTTCTTTATCCATTTTTAACTTTCTGTGATTTTGAACTTATACTGTAAACGAGGTTCTTGTAAACAGAGCCTTCCCAAACTTTGGGGTGGCTGTGTCTTTTTGATTTTAATTTCCATAAGCTATAGGACCATAAGTGGAAGTGCCCTAGGCTCTGTTGCTTTGTTTTTTAGATGTTTCAGGAAACACCATACACTTCTCCAGAGTGGCTGTTGGCAATTTACATCCCGCCCATGAGCATAACAAGGCTCCCAGTTCTCCATGGCCTGTCCTGCCTTTCTGGATTTTACACTTTTTTCAGATGGCCCTTTTGACCGGGGGGCAGTGAGACTTCATTGTAGTGCAGATTTCCTTTGCAAGCTTGCTTGGTTGGCCAAAAAGGGCGTATGCGTTTTTTCCTGAATATATTCAGGAAAAAACGCATACGCCCTTTTTGGCCAAGTGCATCATTGTGGACGTTCTGCCTCTTTTCCTATGCTTTACATGCAATTCCAGTCTACCTCCTGAAATCGGTTTCCTGCAATTCTGCCCCGCTTTCAATTCCTCTTGGCAGCCTTACTTCAATATATTTTTGGACGATAGCTATCATTTATAACTCTGCAGGTATGTGAATGACAGTGCCCCTGAGCTCCTTTCTTCAACTCGCTTTCTTGTGAGCTGGCCGCAACACCGCAGGATTGCTTCAGGCCCTAGTGTGGTTCCGGCATGGCACGCTGAGCCTTTGTTTAATTCCTCTTCCTGGTGGGAAATGAGAGTTAAATTTGCCCGTCCAGACACCTCCAGCTAGTCTCTCATTGGTTCTCCCTATTCCTGTTCATTTTCCGCAGAAATTGCAAACTGGGCCAAACAGGAGGTTAAAGGCACTGAGTCTCCAAGTGGGGAGAGTGTTAGTAAAGCGTCTGGAATGTTGCACCCGAGTACCAGGGGACGAAAACTGAGACACATTTGAACACGTTTCCCGATCACATGGTGGATCATACTCTGGGTTCCACATGCATGTTTTAGCTGAAGGAAGAATCCCTTAAACCTGGAGAGTTGAGACCCATGGAATGGGTACCATGGAATATGACTTCAAAGGTTCTGCATTTGCTCACCAAACCTCACCAATCCTATCACTGCTGCGTTTATGACACTGTACACACGCTTGATTCTCTTTCGGAGACATATAAATCCATAGGTTTTAAGATTCTTTCTAGTCATGTATATTCTTACGCGTTTAATATGGGGTGTAGAGTCCACTTCGTTGAGCAAGGAGTAGCTCTTGTGTATTAAATATTTGGGTTATGGAACGGTATCTGTTCTAATTTCAATCTCTGGTTTTATGCAGCACCCCAACTCACCTTTCGCCTTAAGCAAGCATAAGTTGGTTTTCTACATTTGAGACCCTGTTCTGTTTTGTAATTCAGTTCCTGTGTAGCCAAGTTTACATTCCTTGTAGTAGTGATATCTTATGATGTTTGTTTTTCTGTGTGACTTATTTCACTTAGAATCATCGTACCTGAATCCACTCATTATGCTGCTACGGGCCTGATGACATAGATTTCATTGCTGAGTGATATTGCATTGTACGTAAGTACCACAACTTCTTTATCCATTTTTCGCTTTCTGTGATATTGAACTTGGACCATAAATGAGGTTCTTGTAAACAGAGATGTCCCTAACTTTGGGGTGGCTGAGTCTTTTTGATTTTAATTTCCCTAAGCTATAGGACCATAAGTGGAAGTGCCCTAGGCTCTGTTGCTTTGTTTTTTAGATGTTTCAGGAAACACCATACACTTCTCCAGAGTGGCTGTTGGCAATTTACATCCCGCCCATCAGCATAACAAGGCTCCCAGTTCTCCATGGCCTGTCCTGCCTTTCTGTATTTTACAGTTTTTTCAGATGGCCCTTTTGACCGGGGAGCAGTGAGACTTCATTGTAGTGCAGATTTCCTTTGCAAGCTTGCTTGGTTGGCCAAAAAGGGCGTATGCGTTTTTTCCGGAATATATTCAGGAAAAAACGCATACGCCCTTTTTGGCCAAGTGCATCATTGTGGACGTTCTGCCTCTTTTCCTATGCTTTACATGCAATTCCAGTCTACCTCCTGAAATCGGTTTCCTGCAATTCTGCCCCGCTTTCAAGTCCTCTTGGCAGCCTTACTTCAATATATTTTTGGACGATAGCTGTCATTTATAACTCTGCAGGTATGTGAATGACAGTGCCCCTGAGCTCCTTTCTTCAACTCGCTTTCTTGTGAGCTGGCCGCAACACCGCAGCATTGCTTCAGGCCCTAGTGTGGTTCCGGCATGGCATGCTGAGCCTTTGTTTAATTCCTCTTCCTGGTGGGAAATGAGAGTTAAATTTGCCCGTCCAGACACCTCCAGCTAGTCTCTCATTGGTTCTCACTATTCCTGTTCATTTTCCGCAGAAATTGCAAACTGGGCCAAACAGGAGGTTAAAGGCACTGACTCTCCAAGTGGGGAGAGTGTTAGTAAAGCGTCTGGAATGTTGCACCCGAGTACCAGGGGACGAAAACTGAGACACATTTGAACACGTTTCCCGATTACATGGTGGATCATACTCTGGGTTCCACATGCATGTTTTAGCTGAAGGAAGAATCCCTTAAACCTGGAGAGTTGAGACCCCTGCAATGGGTACCATGCAATATGACTTCAAAGGGTCTGCATTTGCTCACCGAACCTCACCAATCCTATCACTGCTGCATTTATGCCACTGTACACACGCTTGATTCTCTTTCGGAGACATATAAATCCATAGGTTTTAAGATTCTTACTAGTCAGGTATATTCTTAGGCGTTTAATATGGGGTGTAGAGTCCACTTCGTTGAGCAAGGAGTAGCTCTTGTCTATTACATATTTGGCTTATGGAACGGTATCTGTGCTAATTTCAATCTCTGGTTTTATGCAGCACCCCAACTTAGCTTTCCCCTTAAGCAAGCATAAGTCGGTTTTCTACATTTGAGACCCTGTTCTGTTTTGTAATTCAGTTCCTGTGTAGCCAAGTTTACATTCCATGTGGTAGAGATATCTTATGATGTTTCTTTCTCTGTGTGATTTATTTCACTTACAATCATCGTACCTGAATCCACTCATTATGCTGCTACGGGCCTTTTGACATAGATTTCATTGCTGAGTGATATTGCATTGTACGTAAGTACCACAACTTCTTTATCCATTTTGCGCTTTCTGTGATATTGAACTTGTACCGTAAACGAGGTTCTTGTAAACAGAGCTGTTCCAAAGATTGGGGTGGTTGTGTGTTTTAGATTTTAATTTCCCTAAGCTATAGGACCATAAGTGGAAGTGCCCTAGGCTCTGTTGCCTTGTTTTTTAGATGTTTCAGGAAACACCATACACTTCTCCAGAGTGACTTTTGGCAATTTACATCCCGCCCATCAGCATAACAAGGCTCCCAGTTCTCCATGGCCTGTCCTGCCTTTCTGGATTTTACACTTTTTTCAGATGGCCCTTTTGACCGGGGGGCAGTGAGACTTCATTGTAGTGCAGATTTCCTTTGCAAGCTTGCTTGGTTGGCCAAAAAGGGCGTATGCGTTTATTCCTGAATATATTCAGGAAAAAACGCATACGCCCTTTTTGGCCAAGTGCATCATTGTGGACGTTCTGCCTCTTTTCCTATGCTTTACATGCAATTCCAGTCTACCTCCTGAAATCGGTTTCCTGCAATTCTGCCCCGCTTTCAAGTCCTCTTGGCAGCCTTACTTCAATATATTTTTGGACGATAGCTGTCATTTATAACTCTGCAGGTCTGTGAATGACAGTGCCCCTGAGCTCCTTTCTTCAACTCGCTTTCTTGTGAGCTGGCCGCAACACCGCAGCATTGCGTCAGGCCCTAGTGTGGTTCCGGCATGGCACACTGAGCCTTTGGTTAATTCCTCTTCCTGGTGGGAAATGAGAGTTAAATTTGCCCGTCCAGACACCTCCAGCTAGTCTCTCATTGGTTCTCACTATTCCTGTTCATTTTCCGCAGAAATTGCAAACTGGGCCAAACAAGAGGTTAAAGGCACTGACTCTCCAAGTGGGGAGAGTGTTAGTAAAGCATCTGGAATGTTGCACCCGAGTCCCGGGGGATGAAAACTGACACAATTAAACACGTTTCCCGATCACACGGTGGATCATACTCTGGGTTCCACATGCATGTTTTAGCTGAAGGAAGAATCCCTTAAACCTGGAGAGTTGAGACCCATGGAATGGGTACCATGGAATATGACTTCAAAGGGTCTGCATTTGGCCACCGAACCTCACCAATCCTATCACTGCTGCGTTTATGACACTGTACACACGCTTGATTCTCTTTCGGAGACATATAAATCCATAGGTTTTAAGATTCTTTCTAGTCATGTATATTCTTACGCGTTTAATATGGGGTGTAGAGTCCACTTCGTTGAGCAAGGAGTAGCTCTTGTCTATTAAATATTTGGCTTATGGAACGGTATCTGTTCTAATTTCAATCTCTGGTTTTATGCAGCACCCCAACTCACCTTTCGCCTTAAGCAAGCATAAGTTGGTTTTCTACATTTGAGACCCTGTTCTGTTTTGTAATTCAGTTCCTGTGTAGCCAAGTTTACATTCCTTGTAGTAGTGATATCTTATGATGTTTGTTTTTCTGTGTGACTTATTTCACTTAGAATCATCGTACCTGAATCCACTCATTATGCTGCTACGGGCCTGATGACATAGATTTCATTGCTGAGTGATATTGCATTGTACGTAAGTACCACAACTTCTTTATCCATTTTTCGCTTTCTGTGATATTGAACTTGGACCATAAATGAGGTTCTTGTAAACAGAGCTGTCCCTAACTTTGGGGTGGCTGAGTCTTTTTGATTTTAATTTCCCTAAGCTATAGGACCATAAGTGGAAGTGCCCTAGGCTCTGTTGCTTTGTTTTTTAGATGTTTCAGGAAACACCATACACTTCTCCAGAGTGGCTGTTGGCAATTTACATCCCGCCCATCAGCATAACAAGGCTCCCAGTTCTCCATGGCCTGTCCTGCCTTTCTGGATTTTACACTTTTTTCAGATGGCCCTTTTGACCGGGGGCAGTGAGACTTCATTGTAGTGCAGATTTCCTTTGCAAGCTTGCTTGGTTGGCCAAAAAGGGCGTATGCGTTTTTTCCTGAATATATTAAGGAAAAAACGCATACGCCCTTTTTGGCCAAGTGCATCATTGTGGACGTTCTGCCTCTTTTCCTATGCTTTACATGCAATTCCAGTCTACCTCCTGAAATCGGTTTCCTGCAATTCTGCCCCGCTTTCAAGTCCTCTTGGCAGCCTTACTTCAATATATTTTTGGACGATAGCTATCATTTATAACTCTGCAGGTATGTGAATGACAGTGTCCCTGAGCTCCTTTCTTCAACTCGCTTTCTTGTGAGCTGGCCGCAACACCGCAGGATTGCTTCAGGCCCTAGTGTGGTTTCGGCATGGCACGCTGAACCTTTGTTTAATTCCTCTTCCTGGTGGGAAATGAGAGTTAAATTTGCCCGTCCAGACACCTCCAGCTAGTCTCTCATTGGTTCTCCCTATTCCTGTTCATTTTCCGCAGAAATTGCAAACTGGGCCAAACAGGAGGTTAAAGGCACTGACTCTCCAAGTGGGGAGAGTGTTAGTAAAGCGTCTGGAATGTTGCACCCGAGTACCAGGGGACGAAAACTGAGACACATTTGAACACGTTTCCCGATCACATGGTGGATCATACTCTGGGTTCCACATGCATGTTTTAGCTGAAGGAAGAATCCCTTAAACCTGGAGAGTTGAGACCCCTGCAATGGGTACCATGCAATATGACTTCAAAGGGTCTGCATTTGCTCACCGAACCTCACCAATCCTATCACTGCTGCATTTATGCCACTGTACACACGCTTGATTCTCTTTCGGAAACATATAAATCCATAGGTTTTAAGATTCTTACTAGTCAGGTATATTCTTAGGCGTTTAATATGGGGTGTAGAGTCCACTTCGTTGAGCAAGGAGTAGCTCTTGTCTATTACATATTTGGCTTATGGAACGGTATCTGTGCTAATTTCAATCTCTGGTTTTATGCAGCACCCCAACTCACCTTTCCCCTTAAGCAAGCATAAGTCGGTTTTCTACATTTGAGACCCTGTTCTGTTTTGTAATTCAGTTCCTGTGTAGCCAAGTTTACATTCCATGTGGTAGAGATATCTTATGATGTTTCTTTTTCTGTGTGACTTATTTCACTTAGAATCATCGTACCTGAATCCACTCATTATGCTGCTATGGGCCTGATGACATAGATTTCATTGCTGAGTGATATTGCATTGTACGTAAGTACCACAACTTCTTTATCCATTTTTCACTTTCTGTGATTTTGAACTTGTACTGTAAACGAGGTTCTTGTAAACAGAGCCTTCCCAAACTTTGGGGTGGCTGTGTCTTTTTGATTTTAATTTCCCTAAGCTATAGGACCATAAGTGGAAGAGCCCTAGGCTCTGTTGCTTTGTTTTTTAGATGTTTCAGGAAACACCATACACTTCTCCAGAGTGGCTGTTGGCAATTTACATCCCGCCCATGAGCATAACAAGGCTCCCAGTTCTCCATGGCCTGTCCTGCCTTTCTGGATTTTACACTTTTTTCAGATGGCCCTTTTGACCAGGGAGCAGTGAGACTTCATTGTAGTGCAGATTTCCTTTGCAAGCTTGCTTGGTTGGCCAAAAAGGGCGTATCCGTTTTTTCCTGAATATATTCAGGAAAAAACGCATACGCCCTTTTTGGCCAAGTGCATCATTGTGGACGTTCTGCCTCTTTTCCTTTGCTTTACATGCAATTCCAGTCTACCTCCTGAAATCGGTTTCCTGCAATTCTGCCCAGTGTTCAAGTCCTCTTGGCAGCCTTACTTCAATATATTTTTGGACGATAGCTGTCATTTATAACTCTGCAGGTTTGTGAATGACAGTGCCCCTGCGCTCCTTTCTTCAACTCGCTTTCTTGTGAGCTGGCCGCAACACCGCAGCATTGCTTCAGGCCCTAGTGTGGTTCCAGAATGACATGCTGAGCCTTTGGTTAATTCCTCTTCCTGGTGGGAAATGAGAGTTAAATTTGCCCGTCCAGACACCTCCAGCTAGTCTCTCATTGGTTCTCCCTATTCCTGTTCATTTTCCGCAGAAATTGCAAACTGGGCCAAACAAGAGGTTAAAGGCACTGACTCTCCAAGTGGGGAGAGTGTTAGTAAATCGTCTGGAATGTTGCACCCGAGTACCAGGGGATGAAAACTGACACAATTAAACACGTTTCCCGATCACACGGTGGATCATACTCTGGGTTCCACATGCATGTTTTAGCTGAAGGAAGAATCCCTTAAACCTGGAGAGTTGAGACCCATGGAATGGGTACCATGCAATATGACTTCAAAGGTTCTGCATTTGCTCACCGAACCTCACCAATCCTATCACTGCTGCGTTTATGACACTGTACACACGCTTGATTCTCTTTCGGAGACATATAAATCCATAGGTTTTAAGATTCTTTCTAGTCAGATATATTCTTACGCGTTTAATATGGGGTGTAGAGTCCACTTCGTTGAGCAAGGAGTAGCTCTTGTCTATTAAATATTTGGCTTATGGAACGGTATCTGTGCTAATTTCAATCTCTGGTTTTATGCAGCACCCCAACTCACCTTTCGCCTTAAGCAAGCACAAGTTGGTTTTCTACATTTGAGACCCTGTTCTGTTTTGTAATTCAGTTCCTGTGTAGCCAAGTTTACATTCCTTGTAGTAGTGATATCTTATGATGTTTGTTTTTCTGTGTGACTTATTTCACTTAGAATCATCGTACCTGAATCCACTCATTATGCTGCTACGGGCCTGATGACATAGATTTCATTGCTGAGTGATATTGCATTGTACGTAAGTACCACAACTTCTTTATCCATTTTTCGCTTTCTGTGATATTGAACTTGGACCATAAATGAGGTTCTTGTAAACAGAGCTGTCCCTAACTTTGGGGTGGCTGAGTCTTTTTGATTTTAATTTCCCTAAGCTATAGGACCATAAGTGGAAGTGCCCTAGGCTCTGTTGCTTTGTTTTTTAGATGTTTCAGGAAACACCATACACTTCTCCAGAGTGGCTGTTGGCAATTTACATCCCGCCCATCAGCATAACAAGGCTCCCAGTTCTCCATGGCCTGTCCTGCCTTTCTGGATTTTACACTTTTTACAGATGGCCCTTTTGACCAGGGAGCAGTGAGACTTCATTGTAGTGCAGATTTCCTTTGCAAGCTTGCTTGGTTGGCCAAAAAGTGCGTATGCGTTTTTTCCGGAATATATTCAGGAAAAAACGCATACGCCCTTTTTGGCCAAGTGCATCATTGTGGACGTTCTGCCTCTTTTCCTATGCTTTACATGCAATTCCAGTCTACCTCCTGAAATCGGTTTCCTGCAATTCTGCCCCGCTTTCAAGTCCTCTTGGCAGCCTTACTTCAATATATTTTTGGACGATAGCTATCATTTATAACTCTGCAGGTATGTGAATGACAGTGTCCCTGAGCTCCTTTCTTCAACTCGCTTTCTTGTGAGCTGGCCGCAACACCGCAGGATTGCGTCAGGCCCTAGTGTGGTTCCGGCATGGCACGCTGAGCCTTTGTTTAATTCCTCTTCCTGGTGGGAAATGAGAGTTAAATTTGCCCGTCCAGACACCTCCAGCTAGTCTCTCATTGGTTCTCCCTATTCCTGTTCATTTTCCGCAGAAATTGCAAACTGGGCCAAACAGGAGGTTAAAGGCACTGACTCTCCAAGTGGGGAGAGTGTTAGTAAAGCGTCTGGAATGTTGCACCCGAGTACCAGGGGACGAAAACTGAGACACATTTGAACACGTTTCCCGATCACATGGTGGATCATACTCTGGGTTCTACATGCATGTTTTAGCTGAAGGAAGAATCCCTTAAACCTGGAGAGTTGAGACCCATGGAATGGGTACCATGCAATATGACTTCAAAGGGTCTGCATTTGCTCACCGAACCTCACCAATCCTATCACTGCTGCATTTATGCCACTGTACACACGCTTGATTCTCTTTCTGAGACATATAAATCCATAGGTTTTAAGATTCTTACTAGTCAGGTATATTCTTAGGCCTTTAATATGGGGTGTAGAGTCCACTTCGTTGAGCAAGGAGTAGCTCTTGTCTCTTACATATTTGGCTTATGGAACGGTATCTGTGCTAATTTCAATCTCTGGTTTTATGCAGCACCCCAACTCACTTTTCCCCTTAAGCAAGCATAAGTCGGTTTTCTACATTTGAGACCCTGTTCTGTTTTGTAATTCAGTTCCTGTGTAGCCAAGTTTACATTCCATGTGGTAGAGATATCTTATGATGTTTCTTTTTCTGTGTGACTTATTTCACTTAGAATCATCGTACCTGAATCCACTCATTATGCTGCTATGGGCCTGATGACATAGATTTCATTGCTGAGTGATATTGCATTGTACGTAAGTACCACAACTTCTTTATCCATTTTTCACTTTCTGTGATTTTGAACTTGTACTGTAAACGAGGTTCTTGTAAACAGAGCCTTCCCAAACTTTGGGGTGGCTGTGTCTTTTTGATTTTAATTTCCCTAAGCTATAGGACCATAAGTGGAAGAGCCCTAGGCTCTGTTGCTTTGTTTTTTAGATGTTTCAGGAAACACCATACACTTCTCCAGAGTGGCTGTTGGCAATTTACATCCCGCCCATCAGCATAACAAGGCTCCCAGTTCTCCATGGCCTGTCCTGCCTTTCTGGATTTTACACTTTTTTCAGATGGCCCTTTTGACCGGGGGGCAGTGAGACTTCATTGTAGTGCAGATTTCCTTTGCAAGCTTGCTTGGTTGGCCAAAAAGGGCGTATCCATTTTTTCCTGAATATATTCAGGAAAAAACGCATACGCCCTTTTTGGCCAAGTGCATCATTGTGGACGTTCTGCCTCTTTTCCTTTGCTTTACATGCAATTCCAGTCTACCTCCTGAAATCGGTTTCCTGCAATTCTGCCCAGCGTTCAAGTCCTCTTGGCAGCCTTACTTCCATATATTTTTGGACGATAGCTGTCATTTATAACTCTGCAGGTTTGTGAATGACAGTGCCCCTGAGCTCCTTTCTTCAACTCGCTTTCTTGTGAGCTGTCCGCAACACCGCAGCATTGCTTCAGGCCCTAGTGTGGTTCCGGCATTACATGCTGAGCCTTTGGTTAATTCCTCTTCCTGGTGGGAAATGAGAGTTAAATTTGCCCGTCCAGACACCTCCAGCTAGTCTCTCATTGGTTCTCCCTATTCCTGTTCATTTTCCGCAGAAATTGCAAACTGGGCCAAACAAGAGGTTAAAGGCACTGACTCTCCAAGTGGGGAGAGTGTTAGTAAAGCGTCTGGAATGTTGCACCCGAGTACCAGGGGATGAAAACTGACACAATTAAACACGTTTCCCGATCACACGGTGGATCATACTCTGGGTTCCACATGCATGTTTTAGCTGAAGGAAGAATCCCTTAAACCTGGAGAGTTGAGACCCATGGAATGGGTACCATGCAATATGACTTCAAAGGTTCTGCATTTGCTCACCGAACCTCACCAATCCTATCACTGCTGCGTTTATGACACTGTACACACGCTTGATTCTCTTTCGGAGACATATAAATCCATAGGTTTTAAGATTCTTTCTAGTCAGATATATTCTTACGCGTTTAATATGGGGTGTAGAGTCCACTTCGTTGAGCAAGGAGTAGCTCTTGTCTATTAAATATTTGGCTTATGGAACGGTATCTGTGCTAATTTCAATCTCTGGTTTTATGCAGCACCCCAACTCACCTTTCGCCTTAAGCAAGCACAAGTTGGTTTTCTACATTTGAGACCCTGTTCTGTTTTGTAATTCAGTTCCTGTGTAGCCAAGTTTACATTCCTTGTAGTAGTGATATCTTATGATGTTTGTTTTTCTGTGTGACTTATTTCACTTAGAATCATCGTACCTGAATCCACTCATTATGCTGCTACGGGCCTGATGACATAGATTTCATTGCTGAGTGATATTGCATTGTACGTAAGTACCACAACTTCTTTATCCATTTTTCGCTTTCTGTGATATTGAACTTGGACCATAAATGAGGTTCTTGTAAACAGAGCTGTCCCTAACTTTGGGGTGGCTGAGTCTTTTTGATTTTAATTTCCCTAAGCTATAGGACCATAAGTGGAAGTGCCCTAGGCTCTGTTGCTTTGTTTTTTAGATGTTTCAGGAAACACCATACACTTCTCCAGAGTGGCTGTTGGCAATTTACATCCCGCCCATCAGCATAACAAGGCTCCCAGTTCTCCATGGCCTGTCCTGCCTTTCTGGATTTTACACTTTTTACAGATGGCCCTTTTGACCAGGGAGCAGTGAGACTTCATTGTAGTGCAGATTTCTTTTGCAAGCTTGCTTGGTTGGCCAAAAAGTGCGTATGCGTTTTTTCCGGAATATATTCAGGAAAAAACGCATACGCCCTTTTTGGCCAAGTGCATCATTGTGGACGTTCTGCCTCTTTTCCTATGCTTTACATGCAATTCCAGTCTACCTCCTGAAATCGGTTTCCTGCAATTCTGCCCCGCTTTCAAGTCCTCTTGGCAGCCTTACTTCAATATATTTTTGGACGATAGCTATCATTTATAACTCTGCAGGTATGTGAATGACAGTGTCCCTGAGCTCCTTTCTTCAACTCGCTTTCTTGTGAGCTGGCCGCAACACCGCAGGATTGCGTCAGGCCCTAGTGTGGTTCCGGCATGGCACGCTGAGCCTTTGTTTAATTCCTCTTCCTGGTGGGAAATGAGAGTTAAATTTGCCCGTCCAGACACCTCCAGCTAGTCTCTCATTGGTTCTCCCTATTCCTGTTCATTTTCCGCAGAAATTGCAAACTGGGCCAAACAGGAGGTTAAAGGCACTGACTCTCCAAGTGGGGAGAGTGTTAGTAAAGCGTCTGGAATGTTGCACCCGAGTACCAGGGGACGAAAACTGAGACACATTTGAACACGTTTCCCGATCACATGGTGGATCATACTCTGGGTTCTACATGCATGTTTTAGCTGAAGGAAGAATCCCTTAAACCTGGAGAGTTGAGACCCATGGAATGGGTACCATGCAATATGACTTCAAAGGGTCTGCATTTGCTCACCGAACCTCACCAATCCTATCACTGCTGCATTTATGCCACTGTACACACGCTTGATTCTCTTTCTGAGACATATAAATCCATAGGTTTTAAGATTCTTACTAGTCAGGTATATTCTTAGGCGTTTAATATGGGGTGTAGAGTCCACTTCGTTGAGCAAGGAGTAGCTCTTGTCTCTTACATATTTGGCTTATGGAACGGTATCTGTGCTAATTTCAATCTCTGGTTTTATGCAGCACCCCAACTCACTTTTCCCCTTAAGCAAGCATAAGTCGGTTTTCTACATTTGAGACCCTGTTCTGTTTTGTAATTCAGTTCCTGTGTAGCCAAGTTTACATTCCATGTGGTAGAGATATCTTATGATGTTTCTTTTTCTGTGTGACTTATTTCACTTAGAATCATCGTACCTGAATCCACTCATTATGCTGCTACGGGCCTGATGACATAGATTTCATTGATGAGTGATATTGCATTGTACGTAAGTACCACAACTTCTTTATCCATTTTTCACTTTCTGTGATTTTGAACTTGTACTGTAAACGAGGTTCTTTTAAACAGAGCCTTCCCAAACTTTGGGGTGGCTGTGTCATTTTGATTTTAATTTCCCTAAGCTATAGGACCATAAGTGGAAGTGCCCTAGGCTCTGTTGCTTTGTTTTTTAGATGTTTCAGGAAACACCATACACTTCTCCAGAGTGGCTGTTGGCAATTTACATCCCGCCCATGAGCATAACAAGGCTCCCAGTTCTCCATGGCCTGTCCTGCCTTTCTGGATTTTACACTTTTTTCAGATGGCCCTTTTGACCGGGGGGCAGTGAGACTTCATTGTAGTGCAGATTTCCTTTGCAAGCTTGCTTGGTTGGCCAAAAAGGGCGTATCCGTTTTTTCCTGAATATATTCAGGAAAAAACGCATACGCCCTTTTTGGCCAAGTGCATCATTGTGGACGTTCTGCCTCTTTTCCTTTGCTTTACATGCAATTCCAGTCTACCTCCTGAAATCGGTTTCCTGCAATTCTGCCCAGCGTTCAAGTCCTCTTGGCAGCCTTACTTCAATATATTTTTGGACGATAGCTGTCATTTATAACTCTGCAGGTTTGTGAATGACAGTGCCCCTGCGCTCCTTTCTTCAACTCGCTTTCTTGTGAGCTGGCCACAACACCGCAGCATTGCTTCAGGCCCTAGTGTGGTTCCAGAATGACATGCTGAGCCTTTGGTTAATTCCTCTTCCTGGTGGGAAATGAGAGTTAAATTTGCCCGTCCAGACACCTCCAGCTAGTCTCTCATTGGTTCTCCCTATTCCTGTTCATTTTCCGCAGAAATTGCAAACTGGGCCAAACAAGAGGTTAAAGGCACTGACTCTCCAAGTGGGGAGAGTGTTAGTAAAGCGTCTGGAATGTTGCACCCGAGTACCAGGGGATGAAAACTGACACAATTAAACACGTTTCCCGATCACACGGTGGATCATACTCTGGGTTCCACATGCATGTTTTAGCTGAAGGAAGAATCCCTTAAACCTGGAGAGTTGAGACCCATGGAATGGGTACCATGCAATATGACTTCAAAGGTTCTGCATTTGCTCACCGAACCTCACCAATCCTATCACTGCTGCGTTTATGACACTGTACACACGCTTGATTCTCTTTCGGAGACATATAAATCCATAGGTTTTAAGATTCTTTCTAGTCAGATATATTCTTACGCGTTTAATATGGGGTGTAGAGTCCACTTCGTTGAGCAAGGAGTAGCTCTTGTCTATTAAATATTTGGCTTATGGAACGGTATCTGTGCTAATTTCAATCTCTGGTTTTATGCAGCACCCCAACTCACCTTTCGCCTTAAGCAAGCACAAGTCGGTTTTCTACATTTGAGACCCTGTTCTGTTTTGTAATTCAGTTCCTGTGTAGCCAAGTTTACATTCCTTGTAGTAGTGATATCTTATGATGTTTGTTTTTCTGTGTGACTTATTTCACTTAGAATCATCGTACCTGAATCCACTCATTATGCTGCTACGGGCCTGATGACATAGATTTCATTGCTGAGTGATATTGCATTGTACGTAAGTACCACAACTTCTTTATCCATTTTTCGCTTTCTGTGATATTGAACTTGGACCATAAATGAGGTTCTTGTAAACAGAGCTGTCCCTAACTTTGGGGTGGCTGAGTCTTTTTGATTTTAATTTCCCTAAGCTATAGGACCATAAGTGGAAGTGCCCTAGGCTCTGTTGCTTTGTTTTTTAGATGTTTCAGGAAACACCATACACTTCTCCAGAGTGGCTGTTGGCAATTTACATCCCGCCCATCAGCATCACAAGGCTCCCAGTTCTCCATGGCCTGTCCTGCCTTTCTGGATTTTACACTTTTTTCAGATGGCCCTTTTGACCAGGGAGCAGTGAGACTTCATTGTAGTGCAGATTTCCTTTGCAAGCTTGCTTGGTTGGCCAAAAAGTGCGTATGCGTTTTTTCCGGAATATATTCAGGAAAAAACGCATACGCCCTTTTTGGCCAAGTGCATCATTGTGGACGTTCTGCCTCTTTTCCTATGCTTTACATGCAATTCCAGTCTACCTCCTGAAATCGGTTTCCTGCAATTCTGCCCCGCTTTCAAGTCCTCTTGGCAGCCTTACTTCAATATATTTTTGGACGATAGCTGTCATTTATAACTCTGCAGGTCTGTGAATGACAGTGCCCCTGAGCTCCTTTCTTCAACTCGCTTTCTTGTGAGCTGGCCGCAACACCGCAGCATTGCGTCAGGCCCTAGTGTGGTTCCGGCATGGCACACTGAGCCTTTGGTTAATTCCTCTTCCTGGTGGGAAATGAGAGTTAAATTTGCCCGTCCAGACACCTCCAGCTAGTCTCTCATTGGTTCTCACTATTCCTGTTCATTTTCCGCAGAAATTGCAAACTGGGCCAAACAGGAGGTTAAAGGCACTGACTCTCCAAGTGGGGAGAGTGTTAGTAAAGCATCTGGAATGTTGCACCCGAGTACCAGGGGACGAAAACTGACACAATTGAACACGTTTCCCGATCACACGGTGGATCATACTCTGGGTTCCACATGCATGTTTTAGCTGAAGGAAGAATCCCTTAAACCTGGAGAGTTGAGACCCATGGAATGGGTACCATGGAATATGACTTCAAAGGGTCTGCATTTGTCCACCGAACCTCACCAATCCTATCACTGCTGCGTTTATGCCGCTGTACACACGCTTGATTCTCTTTCGGAGACATATAAATCCATAGGTTTTAAGATTCTTCCTAGTCAGGTATATTCTTAGGCGTTTAATATGGGGTGTAGAGTCCACTTCGTTGATCAAGGAGTAGCTCTTGTCTATTACATATTTGGCTTATGGAACGGTATCTGTGCTAATTTCAATCTCTGGTTTTATGCAGCACCCCAACTCACCTTTCACCTTAAGCAAGCATAAGATGGTTTTCTACATTTGAGACCCTGTTCTGTTTTGTAATTCAGTTCCTGTGTAGCCAAGTTTACATTCCGTGTAGTAGTGATATCTTATGATGTTTCTTTTTCTGTGTGACTTATTTCACTTAGAATCATCGTACCTGAATCCACTCATTATGCTGCTATGGGCCTGATGACATAGATTTCATTGCTGCGTGATATTGCATTGTACGTAATTACCACAACTTCTTTATCCATTTTTCACTTTGTGTGATACTGAACTTGTACCGTAAACGAGGTTCTTGTAAACAGAGCCGTCCCAAACTTTGGGGTGGCTGTGTCTTTTTGATTTTAATTTCCCTAAGCTATAGGACCATAAGTGGAAGTGCCCTAGGCTCTGTTGCTTTGGTTTTTAGATGTTTCAGGAAACACCATACACTTCTCCAGAGTGGATGTTCGCAATTTACATCCCGCACATCAGCATAACAAGGTTCCCAATTCTCCATGGCCTGTCCTGCCTTTCTGGATTTTACACTTTTTTCAGATGGCCCTTTTGACCGGGGGCAGTGAGACTTCATTGTAGTGCAGATTTCCTTTGCAAGCTTGCTTGGTTGGCCAAAAAGGGCGTATGCGTTTTTTCCTGAATATATTCAGGAAAAAACGCATACGCCCTTTTTGGCCAAGTGCATCATTGTGGACGTTCTGCCTCTTTTCCTATGCTTTACATGCAATTCCAGTCTACCTCCTGAAATCGGTTTCCTGCAATTCTGCCCCGCTTTCAAGTCCTCTTGGCAGCCTTACTTCAATATATTTTTGGACGATAGCTGTCATTTATAACTCTGCAGGTATGTGAATGACAGTGCCCCTGAGCTCCTTTCTTCAACTCGCTTTCTTGTGAGCTGGCCGCAACACCACAGCCTTGCTTCAGGCCCTAGTGTGGTTCCGGAATGGCACGCTGAGCCTTTGGTTAATTCCTCTTCCTGGTGGGAAATGAGAGTTAAATTTGCCCGTCCAGACACCTCCAGCTAGTCTCTCATTGGTTCTCCCTATTCCTGTTCATTTTCCGCAGAAATTGCAAACTGGGCCAAACAGGAGTTTAAAGGCACTGACTCTCCAAGAGGGGAGACTGTTAGTAAAGCGTCTGGAATGTTGCACCCGAGTACCAGGGGACGGAAACTGAGACACATTTGAACACGTTTCCCGATCACACGGTGGATCATACTCTGGGTTCCACATGCATGTTTTAGCTGAAGGAAGAATCCCTTAAACCTGGAGAGTTGAGACCCATGGAATGGGTACCATGCAATATGATTTCAAAGGGTCTGCATTTGCTCACCGAACCTCACCAATCCTATCACTGTTGCGTTTATGCCGCTGTACACACGCTTGATTCTCTTTCAGAGACATATAAATCCATAGGTTTTAAGATTCTTACTAGTCAGGTATATTCTTAGGAGTTTAATATGGGGCGTTGAGTCCACTTCGTTGAGCAAGGAGTAGCTCTTGTCTATTACATATTTGGCTTATGGAACGGTATCTGTGCTAATTTCAATCTCTGGTTTTATGCAGCACCCCAACTCACCTTTCCCGTTAAGCAAGCATAAGTTGGTTTTCTACATTTGAGACCCTGTTCTGTTTTGTAATTCAGTTCCTGTGTAGCCAAGTTTACATTCCGTGTAGTAGTGATATCTTATGATGTTTCTTTTTCTGTGTGACTTATTTCACTTAGAATCATCGTACCTGAATCCACTCATTATGCTGCTATGGGCCTGATGACATAGATTTCATTGCTGCGTAATATTGCATTGTACGTAATTACCACAACTTCTTTATCCATTTTTCACTTTGTGTGATACTGAACTTGTACCGTAAACGAGGTTCTTGTAAACAGAGCCTTCCCAAACTTTGGGGTGGCTGTGTCTTTTTGATCTTAATTTCCCTAAGCTATAGGACCATAAATGGAAGTGCCCTAGGCTCTGTTGCTTTGTTTTTTAGATGTTTCAGGAAACACCATACACTTCTCCAGAGTGGCTGTTGGCAATTTACATCCCGCCCATGAGCATAACAAGGCTCCCAGTTCTCCATGGCCTGTCCTGCCTTTCTGGATTTTACACTTTTTTCAGATGGCCCTTTTGACCAGGGGGCAGTGAGACTTCATTGTAGTGCAGATTTCCTTTGCAAGCTTGCTTGGTTGGCCAAAGAGGGCGTATGCGTTTTTTCCTGAATATATTCAGGAAAAAACGCATACGCCCTTTTTGGCCAAGTGCATCATTGTGGACGTTCTGCCTCTTTTCCTATGCTTTACATGCAATTCCAGTCTACCTCCTGAAATCGGTTTCCTGCAATTCTGCCCCGCTTTCAAGTCCTCTTGGCAGCCTTACTTCAATATATTTTTGGACGATAGCTGTCATTTATAACTCTGCAGGTTTGTGAATGACAGTGCCCCTGAGCTCCTTTCTTCAACTCGCTTTCTTGTGAGCTGGCCGCAACACCGCAGGATTGCTTCAGGCCCTAGTGTGGTTCCAGCATGGCACGCTGAGCCTTTGGTTAATTCCTCTTCCTGGTGGGAAATGAGAGTTAAATTTGCCCGTCCAGACACCTCCAGCTAGTCTCTCATTGGTTCTCCCTATTCCTGTTCATTTTCCGCAGAAATTGCAAACTGGGCCAAACAGGAGGTTAAAGGCACTGACTCTCCAAGTGGGGAGAGTGTTAGTAAAGCATCTGGAATGTTGCACCCGAGTACCAGGGGACGAAAACTGACACAATTGAACACGTTTCCCGATCACACGGTGGATCATACTCTGGGTTCCACATGCATGTTTTAGCTGAAGGAAGAATCCCTTAAACCTGGAGAGTTGAGACCCATGGAGTGGGTACCATGCAATATGACTTCAAAGGGTCTGCATTTGTCCACCGAACCTCACCAATAATATCACTGCTGCGTTTATGCCGCTGTACACACGCTTGATTCTCTTTCGGAGACATATAAATCCATAGGTTTTAAGATTCTTCCTAGTCAGGTATATTCTTAGGCGTTTAATATGGGGTGTAGAGTCCACTTCGTTGATCAAGGAGTAGCTCTTGTCTATTACATATTTGGCTTATGGAACGGTATCTGTGCTAATTTCAATCTCTGGTTTTATGCAGCACCCCAACTCACCTTTCCCCTTAAGCAAGCATAAGTCGGTTTTCTACATTTGAGACCCTGTTCTGTTTTGTAATTCAGTTCCTGTGTAGCCAAGTTTACATTCCATGTGGTAGAGATATCTTATGATGTTTCTTTTTCTGTGTGACTTATTTCACTTAGAATCATCGTACCTGAATCCACTCATTATGCTGCTACGGGCCTGATGACATAGATTTCATTGCTGAGTGATATTGCATTGTACGTAAGTACCACAACTTCTTTATCCATTTTGCGCTTTCTGTGATATTGAACTTGTACCGTAAACGAGGTTCTTGTAAACAGAGCTGTCCCAAACATTTGGGTGGTTGTGTCTTTTTGATTTTAATTTCCCTAAGCTATAGGACCATAAGTGGAAGTGCCCTAGGCTCTGTTGCTTTGTTTTTTAGATGTTTCAGGAAACACCATACACTTCTCCAGAGTGCCTGTTGGCAATTTACATCCCACCCATGAGCATAACAAGGCTCCCAGTTCTCCATGGCCTGTCCTGCCTTTCTGGATTTTACACTTTTTTCAGATGGCCCTTTTGACCGGGGGGCAGTGAGACTTCATTGTAGTGCAGATTTCCTTTGCAAGCTTGCTTGGTTGGCCAAAGAGGGCGTATGCGTTTTTTCCTGAATATATTCAGGAAAAAACGCATACGCCCTTTTTGGCCAAGTGCATCATTGTGGACGTTCTGCCTCTTTTCCTATGCTTTACATGCAATTCCAGTCTACCTCCTGAAATCGGTTTCCTGCAATTCTGCCCCGCTTTCAAGTCCTCTTGGCAGCCTTACTTCAATATATTTTTGGACGATAGCTGTCATTTATAACTCTGCAGGTTTGTGAATGACAGTGCCCCTGAGCTCCTTTCTTCAACTCGCTTTCTTGTGAGCTGGCCGCAACACCGCAGGATTGCTTCAGGCCCTAGTGTGGTTCCGGCATGGCACGCTGAGCCTTTGGTTAATTCCTCTTCCTGGTGGGAAATGAGAGTTAAATTTGCCCGTCCAGACACCTCCAGCTAGTCTCTCATTGGTTCTCCCTATTCCTGTTCATTTTCCGCAGAAATTGCAAACTGGGCCAAACAGGAGGTTAAAGGCACTGACTCTCCAAGTGGGGAGAGTGTTAGTAAAGCATCTGGAATGTTGCACCCGAGTACCAGGGGACGAAAACTGACACAATTGAACACGTTTCCCGATCACACGGTGGATCATACTCTGGGTTCCACATGCATGTTTTAGCTGAAGGAAGAATCCCTTAAACCTGGAGAGTTGAGACCCATGGAGTGGGTACCATGCAATATGACTTCAAAGGGTCTGCATTTGTCCACCGAACCTCACCAATAATATCACTGCTGCGTTTATGCCGCTGTACACACGCTTGATTCTCTTTCGGAGACATATAAATCCATAGGTTTTAAGATTCTTCCTAGTCAGGTATATTCTTAGGCGCTTAATATGGGGTGTATAGTCCACTTCGTTGAGCAAGGAGTAGCTCTTGTCTATTACATATTTGGCTTATGGAACGGTATCTGTGCTAATTTCTATCTCTGGTTTTATGCAGCACCCCAACTCACCTTTCCCCTTAAGCAAGCATAAGTCGGTTTTCTACATTTGAGACCCTGTTCTGTTTTGTAATTCAGTTCCTGTGTAGCCAAGTTTACATTCCATGTGGTAGAGATATCTTATGATGTTTCTTTTTCTGTGTGACTTATTTCACTTAGAATCATCGTACCTGAATCCACTCATTATGCTGCTACGGGCCTGATGACATAGATTTCATTGCTGAGTGATATTGCATTGTACGTAAGTACCACAACTTCTTTATCCATTTTGCGCTTTCTGTGATATTGAACTTGTACCGTAAACGAGGTTCTTGTAAACAGAGCTGTCCCAAACATTTGGGTGGTTGTGTCTTTTTGATTTTAATTTCCCTAAGCTATAGGACCATAAGTGGAAGTGCCCTAGGCTCTGTTGCTTTGTTTTTTAGATGTTTCAGGAAACACCATACACTTCTCCAGAGTGCCTGTTGGCAATTTACATCCCGCCCATCAGCATAACAAGGCTCCCAGTTCTCCATGGCCTGTCCTGCCTTTCTGGATTTTACACTTTTTTCAGATGGCCCTTTTGACCAGGGGACAGTGAGACTTCATTGTAGTGCAGATTTCCTTTGCAAGCTTGCTTGGTTGGCCAAAAAGGGCGTATGCGTTTTTTCCTGAATGTATTCAGGAAAAAACGCATACGCCCTTTTTGGCCAAGTGCATCATTGTGGACGTTCTGCCTCTTTTCCTATGCTTTACATGCAATTCCAGTCTACCTCCTGAAATCGGTTTCCTGCAATTCTGCCCCGCTTTCAAGTCCTCTTGGCAGCCTTACTTCAATATATTTTTGGACGATAGCTGTCATTTATAACTCTGCAGGTTTGTGAATGACAGTGCCCCTGAGCTCCTTTCTTCAACTCGCTTTCTTGTGAGCTGGCCGCAACACCGCAGCCTTGCTTCAGGCCCTAGTGTGGTTCCGGCATGGCACGCTGAGCCTTTGGTTAATTCCTCTTCCTAGTGGGAAATGAGAGTTAAATTTGCCCGTCCAGACACCTCCAGCTAGTCTCTCATTGGTTCTCCCTATTCCTGTTCATTTTCCGCAGAAATTGCAAACTGGGCCAAACAGGAGGTTAAAGGCACTGACTCTCCAAGTGGGGAGAGTGTTAGTAAAGCATCTGGAATGTTGCACCCGAGTACCAGGGGACGAAAACTGACACAATTGAACACGTTTCCCGATCACACGGTGGATCATACTCTGGGTTCCACATGCATGTTTTAGCTGAAGGAAGAATCCCTTAAACCTGGAGAGTTGAGACCCATGGAGTGGGTACCATGCAATATGACTTCAAAGGGTCTGCATTTGTCCACCGAAACTCACCAATCCTATCACTGCTGCGTTTATGCCGCTGTACACACGCTTGATTCTCTTTCGGAGACATATAAATCCATAGGTTTTAAGATTCTTACTAGTCAGGTATATTCTTAGGCGTTTAATATGGGGTGTAGAGTCCACTTCGTTGATCAAGGAGTAGCTCTTGTCTATTACATATTTGGCTTATGGAACGGTATCTGTGCTAATTTCAATCTCTGGTTTTATGCAGCACCCCAACTCACCTTTCCCCTTAAGCAAGCATAAGTCGGTTTTCTACATTTGAGACCCTGTTCTGTTTTGTAATTCAGTTCCTGTGTAGCCAAGTTTACATTCCATGTGGTAGAGATATCTTATGATGTTTCTTTTTCTGTGTGACTTATTTCACTTAGAATCATCGTACCTGAATCCACTCATTATGCTGCTACGGGCCTGATGACATAGATTTCATTGCTGAGTGATATTGCATTGTACGTAAGTACCACAACTTCTTTATCCATTTTGCGCTTTCTGTGATATTGAACTTGTACCGTAAACGAGGTTCTTGTAAACAGAGCTGTCCCAAACATTTGGGTGGTTGTGTCTTTTTGATTTTAATTTCCCTAAGCTATAGGACCATAAGTGGAAGTGCCCTAGGCTCTGTTGCTTTGTTTTTTAGATGTTTCAGGAAACACCATACACTTCTCCAGAGTGCCTGTTGGCAATTTACATCCCGCCCATCAGCATAACAAGGCTCCCAGTTCTCCATGGCCTGTCCTGCCTTTCTGGATTTTACACTTTTTTCAGATGGCCCTTTTGACCGGGGGGCAGTGAGACTTCATTGTAGTGCAGATTTCCTTTGCAAGCTTGCTTGGTTGGCCAAAAAGGGCGTATGCGTTTTTTCCTGAATATATTCAGGAAAAAACGCATACGCCCTTTTTGGCCAAGTGCATCATTGTGGACGTTCTGCCTCTTTTCCTATGCTTTACATGCAATTCCAGTCTACCTCCTGAAATCGGTTTCCTGCAATTCTGCCCCGCTTTCAAGTCCTCTTGGCAGCCTTACTTCAATATATTTTTGGACGATAGCTGTCATTTATAACTCTGCAGGTTTGTGAATGACAGTGCCCCTGAGCTCCTTTCTTCAACTCGCTTTCTTGTGAGCTGGCCGCAACACCGCAGGATTGCTTCAGGCCCTAGTGTGGTTCCGGCATGGCACGCTGAGCCTTTGGTTAATTCCTCTTCCTGGTGGGAAATGAGAGTTAAATTTGCCCGTCCAGACACCTCCAGCTAGTCTCTCATTGGTTCTCCCTATTCCTGTTCATTTTCCGCAGAAATTGCAAACTGGGCCAAACAGGAGGTTAAAGGCACTGACTCTCCAAGTGGGGAGAGTGTTAGTAAAGCATCTGGAATGTTGCACCCGAGTACCAGGGGACGAAAACTGACACAATTGAACACGTTTCCCGATCACACGGTGGATCATACTCTGGGTTCCACATGCATGTTTTAGCTGAAGGAAGAATCCCTTAAACCTGGAGAGTTGAGACCCATGGAGTGGGTACCATGCAATATGACTTCAAAGGGTCTGCATTTGTCCACCGAACCTCACCAATAATATCACTGCTGCGTTTATGCCGCTGTACACACGCTTGATTCTCTTTCGGAGACATATAAATCCATAGGTTTTAAGATTCTTCCTAGTCAGGTATATTCTTAGGCGCTTAATATGGGGTGTATAGTCCACTTCGTTGAGCAAGGAGTAGCTCTTGTCTATTACATATTTGGCTTATGGAACGGTATCTGTGCTAATTTCTATCTCTGGTTTTATGCAGCACCCCAACTCACCTTTCCCCTTAAGCAAGCATAAGTCGGTTTTCTACATTTGAGACCCTGTTCTGTTTTGTAATTCAGTTCCTGTGTAGCCAAGTTTACATTCCATGTGGTAGAGATATCTTATGATGTTTCTTTTTCTGTGTGACTTATTTCACTTAGAATCATCGTACCTGAATCCACTCATTATGCTGCTACGGGCCTGATGACATAGATTTCATTGCTGAGTGATATTGCATTGTACGTAAGTACCACAACTTCTTTATCCATTTTGCGCTTTCTGTGATATTGAACTTGTACCGTAAACGAGGTTCTTGTAAACAGAGCTGTCCCAAACATTTGGGTGGTTGTGTCTTTTTGATTTTAATTTCCCTAAGCTATAGGACCATAAGTGGAAGTGCCCTAGGCTCTGTTGCTTTGTTTTTTAGATGTTTCAGGAAACACCATACACTTCTCCAGAGTGCCTGTTGGCAATTTACATCCCGCCCATCAGCATAACAAGGCTCCCAGTTCTCCATGGCCTGTCCTGCCTTTCTGGATTTTACACTTTTTTCAGATGGCCCTTTTGACCAGGGGACAGTGAGACTTCATTGTAGTGCAGATTTCCTTTGCAAGCTTGCTTGGTTGGCCAAAAAGGGCATATGCGTTTTTTCCTGAATGTATTCAGGAAAAAACGCATACGCCCTTTTTGGCCAAGTGCATCATTGTGGACGTTCTGCCTCTTTTCCTATGCTTTACATGCAATTCCAGTCTACCTCCTGAAATCGGTTTCCTGCAATTCTGCCCCGCTTTCAAGTCCTCTTGGCAGCCTTACTTCAATATATTTTTGGACGATAGCTGTCATTTATAACTCTGCAGGTTTGTGAATGACAGTGCCCCTGAGCTCCTTTCTTCAACTCGCTTTCTTGTGAGCTGGCCGCAACACCGCAGCCTTGCTTCAGGCCCTAGTGTGGTTCCGGCATGGCACGCTGAGCCTTTGGTTAATTCCTCTTCCTGGTGGGAAATGAGAGTTAAATTTGCCCGTCCAGACACCTCCAGCTAGTCTCTCATTGGTTCTCCCTATTCCTGTTCATTTTCCGCAGAAATTGCAAACTGGGCCAAACAGGAGGTTAAAGGCACTGACTCTCCAAGTGGGGAGAGTGTTAGTAAAGCATCTGGAATGTTGCACCCGAGTACCAGGGGACGAAAACTGACACAATTGAACACGTTTCCCGATCACACGGTGGATCATACTCTGGGTTCCACATGCATGTTTTAGCTGAAGGAAGAATCCCTTAAACCTGGAGAGTTGAGACCCATGGAGTGGGTACCATGCAATATGACTTCAAAGGGTCTGCATTTGTCCACCGAACCTCACCAATCCTATCACTGCTGCGTTTATGCCGCTGTACACACGCTTGATTCTCTTTCGGAGACATATAAATCCATAGGTTTTAAGATTCTTCCTAGTCAGGTATATTCTTAGGCGTTTAATATGGGGTGTAGAGTCCACTTCGTTGAGCAAGGAGTAGCTCTTGTCTATTACATATTTGGCTTATGGAACGGTATCTGTGCTAATTTCAATCTCTGGTTTTATGCAGCACCCCAACTCACCTTTCCCCTTAAGCAAGCATAAGTCGGTTTTCTACATTTGAGACCCTGTTCTGTTTTGTAATTCAGTTCCTGTGTAGCCAAGTTTACAATCCATGTGGTTGAGATATCTTATGATGTTTCTTTTTCTGTGTGACTTATTTCACTTAGAATCATCGTACCTGAATCCACTCATTATGCTGCTACGGGCCTGATGACATAGATTTCATTGCTGAGTGATATTGCATTGTACGTAAGTACCACAACTTCTTTATGCATTTTGCGCTTTCTGTGATATTGAACTTGTACCGTAAACGAGGTTCTTGTAAACAGAGCTGTCCCAAACATTTGGGTGGTTGTGTCTTTTTGATTTTAATTTCCCTAAGCTATAGGACCATAAGTGGAAGTGCCCTAGGCTCTGTTGCTTTGTTTTTTAGATGTTTCAGGAAACACCATACACTTCTCCAGAGTGCCTGTTGGCAATTTACATCCCGCCCATCAGCATAACAAGGCTCCCAGTTCTCCATGGCCTGTCCTGCCTTTCTGGATTTTACACTTTTTTCAGATGGCCCTTTTGACCGGGGGGCAGTGAGACTTCATTGTAGTGCAGATTTCCTTTGCAAGCTTGCTTGGTTGGCCAAAAAGGGCGTATGCGTTTTTTCCTGAATATATTCAGGAAAAAACGCATACGCCCTTTTTGGCCAAGTGCATCATTGTGGACGTTCTGCCTCTTTTCCTATGCTTTACATGCAATTCCAGTCTACCTCCTGAAATCGGTTTCCTGCAATTCTGCCCCGCTTTCAAGTCCTCTTGGCAGCCTTACTTCAATATATTTTTGGACGATAGCTGTCATTTATAACTCTGCAGGTTTGTGAATGACAGTGCCCCTGAGCTCCTTTCTTCAACTCGCTTTCTTGTGAGCTGGCCGCAACACCGCAGCCTTGCTTCAGGCCCTAGTGTGGTTCCGGCATGGCACGCTGAGCCTTTGGTTAATTCCTCTTCCTGGTGGGAAATGAGAGTTAAATTTGCCCGTCCAGACACCTCCAGCTAGTCTCTCATTGTTTCTCCCTATTCCTGTTCATTTTCCGCAGAAATTGCAAACTGGGCCAAACAGGAGGTTAAAGGCACTGACTCTCCAAGTGGGGAGAGTGTTAGTAAAGCATCTGGAATGTTGCACCCGAGTACCAGGGGACGAAAACTGACACAATTGAACACGTTTCCCGATCACACGGTGGATCATACTCTGGGTTCCACATGCATGTTTTAGCTGAAGGAAGAATCCCTTAAACCTGGAGAGTTGAGACCCATGGAGTGGGTACCATGCAATATGACTTCAAAGGGTCTGCATTTGTCCACCGAAACTCACCAATCCTATCACTGCTGCGTTTATGCCGCTGTACACACGCTTGATTCTCTTTCGGAGACATATAAATCCATAGGTTTTAAGATTCTTACTAGTCAGGTATATTCTTAGGCGTTTAATATGGGGTGTAGAGTCCACTTCGTTGATCAAGGAGTAGCTCTTGTCTATTACATATTTGGCTTATGGAACGGTATCTGTGCTAATTTCAATCTCTGGTTTTATGCAGCACCCCAACTCACCTTTCCCCTTAAGCAAGCATAAGTCGGTTTTCTACATTTGAGACCCTGTTCTGTTTTGTAATTCAGTTCCTGTGTAGCCAAGTTTACATTCCTTGTAGTAGTGATATCTTATGATGTTTGTTTTTCTGTGTGACTTATTTCACTTAGAATCATCGTACCTGAATCCACTCATTATGCTGCTACGGGCCTGATGACATAGATTTCATTGCTGAGTGATATTGCATTGTACGTAAGTACCACAACTTCTTTATCCATTTTGCGCTTTCTGTGATATTGAACTTGTACCGTAAACGAGGTTCTTGTAAACAGAGCTGTCCCAAACATTTGGGTGGTTGTGTCTTTTTGATTTTAATTTCCCTAAGCTATAGGACCATAAGTGGAAGTGCCCTAGGCTCTGTTGCTTTGTTTTTTAGATGTTTCAGGAAACACCATACACTTCTCCAGAGTGCCTGTTGGCAATTTACATCCGGCCCATCAGCATAACAAGGCTCCCAGTTCTCCATGGCCTGTCCTGCCTTTCTGGATTTTACACTTTTTTCAGATGGCCCTTTTGACCAGGGGACAGTGAGACTTCATTGTAGTGCAGATTTCCTTTGCAAGCTTGCTTGGTTGGCCAAAAAGGGCATATGCGTTTTTTCCTGAATGTATTCAGGAAAAAACGCATACGCCCTTTTTGGCCAAGTGCATCATTGTGGACGTTCTGCCTCTTTTCCTATGCTTTACATGCAATTCCAGTCTACCTCCTGAAATCGGTTTCCTGCAATTCTGCCCCGCTTTCAAGTCCTCTTGGCAGCCTTACTTCAATATATTTTTGGACGATAGCTGTCATTTATAACTCTGCAGGTTTGTGAATGACAGTGCCCCTGAGCTCCTTTCTTCAACTCGCTTTCTTGTGAGCTGGCCGCAACACCGCAGGATTGCTTCAGGCCCTACTGTGGTTCCGGCATGGCACGCTGAGCCTTTGGTTAATTCCTCTTCCTGGTGGGAAATGAGAGTTAAATTTGCCCGTCCAGACACCTCCAGCTAGTCTCTCATTGGTTCTCCCTATTCCTGTTCATTTTCCGCAGAAATTGCAAACTGGGCCAAACAGGAGGTTAAAGGCACTGACTCTCCAAGTGGGGAGAGTGTTAGTAAAGCATCTGGAATGTTGCACCCGAGTACCAGGGGACGAAAACTGACACAATTGAACACGTTTCCCGATCACACGGTGGATCATACTCTGGGTTCCACATGCATGTTTTAGCTGAAGGAAGAATCCCTTAAACCTGGAGAGTTGAGACCCATGGAGTGGGTACCATGCAATATGACTTCAAAGGGTCTGCATTTGTCCACCGAACCTCACCAATCCTATCACTGCTGCGTTTATGCCGCTGTACACACGCTTGATTCTCTTTCGGAGACATATAAATCCATAGGTTTTAAGATTCTTCCTAGTCAGGTATATTCTTAGGCGTTTAATATGGGGTGTAGAGTCCACTTCGTTGAGCAAGGAGTAGCTCTTGTCTATTACATATTTGGCTTATGGAACGGTATCTGTGCTAATTTCAATCTCTGGTTTTATGCAGCACCCCAACTCACCTTTCCCCTTAAGCAAGCATAAGTCGGTTTTCTACATTTGAGACCCTGTTCTGTTTTGTAATTCAGTTCCTGTGTAGCCAAGTTTACAATCCATGTGGTTGAGATATCTTATGATGTTTCTTTTTCTGTGTGACTTATTTCACTTAGAATCATCGTACCTGAATCCACTCATTATGCTGCTACGGGCCTGATGACATAGATTTCATTGCTGAGTGATATTGCATTGTACGTAAGTACCACAACTTCTTTATGCATTTTGCGCTTTCTGTGATATTGAACTTGTACCGTAAACGAGGTTCTTGTAAACAGAGCTGTCCCAAACATTTGGGTGGTTGTGTCTTTTTGATTTTAATTTCCCTAAGCTATAGGACCATAAGTGGAAGTGCCCTAGGCTCTGTTGCTTTGTTTTTTAGATGTTTCAGGAAACACCATACACTTCTCCAGAGTGCCTGTTGGCAATTTACATCCCGCCCATCAGCATAACAAGGCTCCCAGTTCTCCATGGCCTGTCCTGCCTTTCTGGATTTTACACTTTTTTCAGATGACCCTTTTGACCGGGGGGCAGTGAGACTTCATTGTAGTGCAGATTTCCTTTTCAAGCTTGCTTGGTTGGCCAAAAAGGGCGTATGCGTTTTTTGCTGAATATATTCAGGAAAAAACGCATACGCCCTTTTTGGCCAAGTGCATCATTGTGGACGTTCTGCCTCTTTTCCTATGCTTTACATGCAATTCCAGTCTACCTCCTGAAATCGGTTTCCTGCAATTCTGCCCCGCTTTCAAGTCCTCTTGGCAGCCTTACTTCAATATATTTTTGGACGATAGCTGTCATTTATAACTCTGCAGGTTTGTGAATGACAGTGCCCCTGAGCTCCTTTCTTCAACTCGCTTTCTTGTGAGCTGGCCGCAACACCGCAGCCTTGCTTCAGGCCCTAGTGTGGTTCCGGCATGGCACGCTGAGCCTTTGGTTAATTCCTCTTCCTGGTGGGAAATGAGAGTTAAATTTGCCCGTCCAGACACCTCCAGCTAGTCTCTCATTGTTTCTCCCTATTCCTGTTCATTTTCCGCAGAAATTGCAAACTGGGCCAAACAGGAGGTTAAAGGCACTGACTCTCCAAGTGGGGAGAGTGTTAGTAAAGCATCTGGAATGTTGCACCCGAGTACCAGGGGACGAAATGTGACACAATTGAACACGTTTCCCGATCACACGGTGGATCATACTCTGGGTTCCACATGCATGTTTTAGCTGAAGGAAGAATCCCTTAAACCTGGAGAGTTGAGACCCATGGAGTGGGTACCATGCAATATGACTTCAAAGGGTCTGCATTTGTCCACCGAAACTCACCAATCCTATCACTGCTGCGTTTATGCCGCTGTACACACGCTTGATTCTCTTTCGGAGACATATAAATCCATAGGTTTTAAGATTCTTACTAGTCAGGTATATTCTTAGGCGTTTAATATGGGGTGTAGAGTCCACTTCGTTGATCAAGGAGTAGCTCTTGTCTATTACATATTTGGCTTATGGAACGGTATCTGTGCTAATTTCAATCTCTGGTTTTATGCAGCACCCCAACTCACCTTTCCCCTTAAGCAAGCATAAGTCGGTTTTCTACATTTGAGACCCTGTTCTGTTTTGTAATTCAGTTCCTGTGTAGCCAAGTTTACATTCCATGTGGTAGAGATATCTTATGATGTTTCTTTTTCTGTGTGACTTATTTCACTTAGAATCATCGTACCTGAATCCACTCATTATGCTGCTACGGGCCTGATGACATAGATTTCATTGCTGAGTGATATTGCATTGTACGTAAGTACCACAACTTCTTTATCCATTTTGCGCTTTCTGTGATATTGAACTTGTACCGTAAACGAGGTTCTTGTAAACAGAGCTGTCCCAAACATTTGGGTGGTTGTGTCTTTTTGATTTTAATTTCCCTAAGCTATAGGACCATAAGTGGAAGTGCCCTAGGCTCTGTTGCTTTGTTTTTTAGATGTTTCAGGAAACACCATACACTTCTCCAGAGTGCCTGTTGGCAATTTACATCCCGCCCATCAGCATAACAAGGCTCCCAGTTCTCCATGGCCTGTCCTGCCTTTCTGGATTTTACACTTTTTTCAGATGGCCCTTTTGACCGGGGGGCAGTGAGACTTCATTGTAGTGCAGATTTCCTTTGCAAGCTTGCTTGGTTGGCCAAAAAGGGCGTATGCGTTTTTTCCTGAATATATTCAGGAAAAAACGCATACGCCCTTTTTGGCCAAGTGCATCATTGTGGACGTTCTGCCTCTTTTCCTATGCTTTACATGCAATTCCAGTCTACCTCCTGAAATCGGTTTCCTGCAATTCTGCCCCGCTTTCAAGTCCTCTTGGCAGCCTTACTTCAATATATTTTTGGACGATAGCTGTCATTTATAACTCTGCAGGTTTGTGAATGACAGTGCCCCTGAGCTCCTTTCTTCAACTCGCTTTCTTGTGAGCTGGCCGCAACACCGCAGGATTGCTTCAGGCCCTAGTGTGGTTCCGGCATGGCACGCTGAGCCTTTGGTTAATTCCTCTTCCTGGTGGGAAATGAGAGTTAAATTTGCCCGTCCAGACACCTCCAGCTAGTCTCTCATTGGTTCTCCCTATTCCTGTTCATTTTCCACAGAAATTGCAAACTGGGCCAAACAGGAGGTTAAAGGCACTGACTCTCCAAGTGGGGAGAGTGTTAGTAAAGCATCTGGAATGTTGCACCCGAGTACCAGGGGACGAAAACTGACACAATTGAACACGTTTCCCGATCACACGGTGGATCATACTCTGGGTTCCACATGCATGTTTTAGCTGAAGGAAGAATCCCTTAAACCTGGAGAGTTGAGACCCATGGAATGGGTACCATGGAATATGACTTCAAAGGGTCTACATTTGTCCACCGAACCTCACCAATCCTATCACTGCTGCGTTTATGCCGCTGTACACACGCTTGATTCTCTTTCGGAGACATATAAATCCATAGGTTTTGAGATTCTTACTAGTCAGGTATATTCTTAGGCGTTTAATATGGGGTGTAGAGTCCACTTCGTTGAGCAAGGAGTAGCTCTTGTCTATTACATATTTGGCTTATGGAACGGTATCTGTGCTAATTTCAATCTCTGGTTTTATGCAGCACCCCAACTCACCTTTCCCCTTAAGCAAGCATAAGTCGGTTTTCTACATTTGAGACCCTGTTCTGTTTTGTAATTCAGTTCCTGTGTAGCCAAGTTTACATTCCATGTGGTAGAGATATCTTATGATGTTTCTTTTTCTGTGTGACTTATTTCACTTAGAATCATCGTACCTGAATCCACTCATTATGCTGCTACGGGCCTGATGACATAGATTTCATTGCTGAGTGATATTGCATTGTACGTAAGTACCACAACTTCTTTATCCATTTTTCACTTTCTGTGATTTTGAACTTATACTGTAAACGAGGTTCTTGTAAACAGAGCCTTCCCAAACTTTGGGGTGGCTGTGTCTTTTTGATTTTAATTTCCCTAAGCTATAGGACCATAAGTGGAAGTGCCCTAGGCTCTGTTGCTTTGTTTTGTAGATGTTTCAGGAAACACCATACACTTCTCCAGAGTGGCTGTTGGCAATTTACATCCCGCCCATCAGCATAACAAGGCTCCCAGTTCTCCATGGCCTGTCCTGCCTTTCTGGATTTTACACTTTTTTCAGATGGCCCTTTTGACCGGGGGGCAGTGAGACTTCATTGTAGTGCAGATTTCCTTTGCAAGCTTGCTTGGTTGGCCAAAAAGGGCGTATGCGTTTTTTCCTGAATATATTCAGGAAAAAACGCATACGCCCTTTTTGGCCAAGTGCATCATTGTGGACGTTCTGCCTCTTTTCCTATGCTTTACATGCAATTCCAGTCTACCTCCTGAAATCGGTTTCCTGCAATTCTGCCCAGCGTTCAAGTCCTCTTGGCAGCCTTACTTCCATATATTTTTGGACGATAGCTGTCATTTATAACTCTGCAGGTTTGTGAATGACAGTGCCCCTGAGCTCCTTTCTTCAACTCGCTTTCTTGTGAGCTGGCCGCAACACCGCAGCATTGCTTCAGGCCCTAGTGTGGTTCCGGCATGACATGCTGAGCCTTTGGTTAATTCCTCTTCCTGGTGGGAAATGAGAGTTAAATTTGCCCGTCCAGACACCTCCAGCTAGTCTCTCATTGGTTCTCCCTATTCCTGTTCATTTTCCCCAGAAATTGCAAACTGGGCCAAACAAGAGGTTAAAGGCACTGACTCTCCAAGTGGGGAGAGTGTTAGTAAAGCGTCTGGAATGTTGCACCCGAGTACCAGGGGATGAAAACTGACACAATTAAACACGTTTCCCGATCACACGGTGGATCATACTCTGGGTTCCACATGCATGTTTTAGCTGAAGGAAGAATCCCTTAAACCTGGAGAGTTGAGACCCATGGAATGGGTACCATGCAATATGACTACAAAGGTTCTGCATTTGCTCACCGAACCTCACCAATCCTATCACTGCTGCGTTTATGACACTGTACACACGCTTGATTCTCTTTCGGAGACATATAAATCCATAGGTTTTAAGATTCTTTCTAGTCAGATATATTCTTACGCGTTTAATATGGGGTGTAGAGTCCACTTCGTTGAGCAAGGAGTAGCTCTTGTCTATTAAATATTTGGCTTATGGAACGGTATCTGTGCTAATTTCAATCTCTGGTTTTATGCAGCACCCCAACTCACCTTTCGCCTTAAGCAAGCATAAGTTGGTTTTCTACATTTGAGACCCTGTTCTGTTTTGTAATTCAGTTCCTGTGTAGCCAAGTTTACATTCCTTGTAGTAGTGATATCTTATGATGTTTGTTTTTCTGTGTGACTTATTTCACTTAGAATCATCGTACCTGAATCCACTCATTATGCTGCTATGGGCCTGATGACATAGATTTCATTGCTGAGTGATATTGCATTGTACGTAAGTACCACAACTTCTTTATCCATTTTTCGATTTCTGTGATATTGAACTTGGACCATAAATGAGGTTCTTGTAAACAGAGCTGTCCCTAACTTTGGGGTGGCTGAGTCTTTTTGATTTTAATTTCCCTAAGCTATAGGACCATAAGTGGAAGTGCCCTAGGCTCTGTTGCTTTGTTTTTTAGATGTTTCAGGAAACACCATACACTTCTCCAGAGTGGCTGTTGGCAATTTACATCCCGCCCATCAGCATAACAAGGCTCCCAGTTCTCCATGGCCTGTCCTGCCTTTCTGGATTTTACACTTTTTTCAGATGGCCCTTTTGACCGGGGAGCAGTGAGACTTCATTGTAGTGCAGATTTCCTTTGCAAGCTTGCTTGGTTGGCCAAAAAGTGCGTATGCGTTTTTTCCTGAATATATTCAGGAAAAAACGCATACGCCCTTTTTGGCCAAGTGCATCATTGTGGACGTTCTGCCTCTTTTCCTATGCTTTACATGCAATTCCAGTCTACCTCCTGAAATCGGTTTCCTGCAATTCTGCCCCACTTTCAAGTCCTCTTGGCAGCCTTACTTCAATATATTTTTGGACGATAGCTGTCATTTATAACTCTGCAGGTATGTGAATGACAGTGCCCCTGAGCTCCTTTCTTCAACTCGCTTTCTTGTGAGCTGGCCGCAACACCGCAGGATTCCTTCAGGCCCTAGTGTGGTTCCGGCATGGCATGCTGAGCCTTTGTTTAATTCCTCTTCCTGGTGGGAAATGAGAGTTAAATTTGCCCGTCCAGACACCTCCAGCTAGTCTCTCATTGGTTCTCACTATTCCTGTTCATTTTCCGCAGAAATTGCAAACTGGGCCAAACAGGAGGTTAAAGGCACTGACTCTCCAAGTGGGGAGAGTGTTAGTAAAGCGTCTGGAATGTTGCACCCGAGTACCAGGGGACGAAAACTGAGACACATTTGAACACGTTTCCCGATTACATGGTGGATCATACTCTGGGTTCCACATGCATGTTTTAGCTGAAGGAAGAATCCCTTAAACCTGGAGAGTTGAGACCCCTGCAATGGGTACCATGCAATATGACTTCAAAGGGTCTGCATTTGCTCACCGAACCTCACCAATCCTATCACTGCTGCATTTATGCCACTGTACTCACGCTTGATTCTCTTTCGGAGACATATAAATCCATAGGTTTTAAGATTCTTACTAGTCAGGTATATTCTTAGGCGTTTAATATGGGGTGTAGAGTCCACTTCGTTGAGCAAGGAGTAGCTCTTGTCTATTACATATTTGGCTTATGGAACGGTATCTGTTCTAATTTCAATCTCTGGTTTTATGCAGCACCCCAACTCACCTTTCGCCTTAAGCAAGCATAAGTTGGTTTTCTACATTTGAGACCCTGTTCTGTTTTGTAATTCAGTTCCTGTGTAGCCAAGTTTACATTCCTTGTATTAGTGATATCTTATGATGTTTGTTTTTCTGTGTGACTTATTTCACTTAGAATCATCGTACCTGAATCCACTCATTATGCTGCTACGGGCCTGATGACATAGATTTCATTGCTGAGTGATATTGCATTGTACGTAAGTACCACAACTTCTTTATCCATTTTTCGCTTTCTGTGATATTGAATTTGGACCATAAATGAGGTTCTTGTAAACAGAGCTGTCCCTAACTTTGGGGTGGCTGAGTCTTTTTGATTTTAATTTCCCTAAGCTATAGGACCATAAGTGGAAGTGCCCTAGGCTCTGTTGCTTTGTTTTGTAGATGTTTCAGGAAACACCATACACTTCTCCAGAGTGGCTGTTGGCAATTTACATCCCGCCCATCAGCATAACAAGGCTCCCAGTTCTCCATGGCCTGTCCTGCCTTTCTGGATTTTACACTTTTTTCAGATGGCCCTTTTGACCGGGGGCAGTGAGACTTCATTGTAGTGCAGATTTCCTTTGCAAGCTTGCTTGGTTGGCCAAAAAGGGCGTATGCGTTTTTTCCTGAATATATTAAGGAAAAAACGCATACGCCCTTTTTGGCCAAGTGCATCATTGTGGACGTTCTGCCTCTTTTCCTATGCTTTACATGCAATTCCAGTCTACCTCCTGAAATCGGTTTCCTGCAATTCTGCCCCACTTTCAAGTCCTCTTGGCAGCCTTACTTCAATATATTTTTGGACGATAGCTATCATTTATAACTCTGCAGGTATGTGAATGACAGTGCCCCTGAGCTCCTTTCTTCAACTCGCTTTCTTGTGAGCTGGCCGCAACACCGCAGGATTGCTTCAGGCCGTAGTGTGGTTCCGGCATGGCACGCTGAGCCTTTGTTTAATTCCTCTTCCTGGTGGGAAATGAGAGTTAAATTTTCCCGTCCAGACACCTCCAGCTAGTCTCTCATTGGTTCTCCCTATTCCTGTTCATTTTCCGCAGAAATTGCAAACTGGGCCAAACAGGAGGTTAAAGGCACTGAGTCTCCAAGTGGGGAGAGTGTTAGTAAAGCGTCTGGAATGTTGCACCCGAGTACCAGGGGACGAAAACTGAGACACATTTGAACACGTTTCCCGATCACATGGTGGATCATACTCTGGGTTCTACATGCATGTTTTAGCTGAAGGAAGAATCCCTTAAACCTGGAGAGTTGAGACCCATGGAATGGGTACCATGCAATATGACTACAAAGGTTCTGCATTTGCTCACCGAATGTCACCAATCCTATCACTGCTGCGTTTATGACACTGTACACACGCTTGATTCTCTTTTGGAGACATATAAATCCATAGGTTTTAAGATTCTTTCTAGTCAGATATATTCTTACGCGTTTAATATGGGGTGTAGAGTCCACTTCGTTGAGCAAGGAGTAGCTCTTGTCTATTAAATATTTGGCTTATGGAACGGTATCTGTGCTAATTTCAATCTCTGGTTTTATGCAGCACCCCAACTCACCTTTCGCCTTAAGCAAGCATAAGTTGGTTTTCTACATTTGAGACCCTGTTCTGTTTTGTAATTCAGTTCCTGTGTAGCCAAGTTTACATTCCTTGTAGTAGTGATATCTTATGATGTTTGTTTTTCTGTGTGACTTATTTCACTTAGAATCATCGTACCTGAATCCACTCATTATGCTGCTACGGGCCTGATGACATAGATTTCATTGCTGAGTGATATTGCATTGTACGTAAGTACCACAACTTCTTTATCCATTTTTCGATTTCTGTGATATTGAACTTGGACCATAAATGAGGTTCTTGTAAACAGAGCTGTCCCTAACTTTGGGGTGGCTGAGTCTTTTTGATTTTAATTTCCCTAAGCTATAGGACCATAAGTGGAAGTGCCCTAGGCTCTGTTGCTTTGTTTTTTAGATGTTTCAGGAAACACCATACACTTCTCCAGAGTGGCTGTTGGCAATTTACATCCCGCCCATCAGCATCACAAGGCTCCCAGTTCTCCATGGCCTGTCCTGCCTTTCTGGATTTTACACTTTATTCAGATGGCCCTTTTGACCGGGGAGCAGTGAGACTTCATTGTAGTGCAGATTTCCTTTGCAAGCTTGCTTGGTTGGCCAAAAAGTGCGTATGCGTTTTTTCCGGAATATATTCAGGAAAAAACGCATACGCCCTTTTTGGCCAAGTGCATCATTGTGGACGTTCTGCCTCTTTTCCTATGCTTTACATGCAATTCCAGTCTACCTCCTGAAATCGGTTTCCTGCAATTCTGCCCCGCTTTCAAGTCCTCTTGGCAGCCTTACTTCAATATATTTTTGGACGATAGCTATCATTTATAACTCTGCAGGTATGTGAATGACAGTGTCCCTGAGCTCCTTTCCTCAACTCGCTTTCTTGTGAGCTGGCCGCAACACCGCAGGATTGCTTCAGGCCCTAGTGTGGTTCCGGCATGGCACGCTGAGCCTTTGTTTAATTCCTCTTCCTGGTGGGAAATGAGAGTTAAATTTGCCCGTCCAGACACCTCCAGCTAGTCTCTCATTGGTTCTCCCTATTCCTGTTCATTTTCCGCAGAAATTGCAAACTGGGCCAAACAGGAGGTTAAAGGCACTGACTCTCCAAGTGGGGAGAGTGTTAGTAAAGCGTCTGGAATGTTGCACCCGAGTACCAGGGGACGAAAACTGAGACACATTTGAACACGTTTCCCGATCACATGGTGGATCATACTCTGGGTTCCACATGCATATTTTAGCTGAAGGAAGAATCCCTTAAACCTGGAGAGTTGAGACCCCTGCAATGGGTACCATGCAATATGACTTCAAAGGGTCTGCATTTGCTCACCGAACCTCACCAATCCTATCACTGCTGCATTTATGCCACTGTACACACGCTTGATTCTCTTTCGGAGACATATAAATCCATAGGTTTTAAGATTCTTACTAGTCAGGTATATTCTTAGGCGTTTAATATGGGGTGTAGAGTCCACTTCGTTGAGCAAGGAGTAGCTCTTGTCTATTACATATTTGGCTTATGGAACGGTATCTGTGCTAATTTCAATCTCTGGTTTTATGCAGCACCCCAACTCACCTTTCCCCTTAAGCAAGCATAAGTCGGTTTTCTACATTTGAGACCCTGTTCTGTTTTGTAATTCAGTTCCTGTGTAGCCAAGTTTACATTCCATGTGGTAGAGATATCTTATGATGTTTCTTTTTCTGTGTGACTTATTTCACTTAGAATCATCGTACCTGAATCCACTCATTATGCTGCTACGGGCCTGATGACATAGATTTCATTTCTGAGTGATATTGCATTGTACGTAAGTACCACAACTTCTTTATCCATTTTTCACTTTCTGTGATTTTGAACTTGTACTGTAAACGAGGTTCTTTTAAACAGAGCCTTCCCAAACTTTGGGGTGGCTGTGTCATTTTGATTTTAATTTCCCTAAGCTATAGGACCATAAGTGGAAGTGCCCTAGGCTCTGTTGCTTTGTTTTTTAGATGTTTCAGGAAACACCATACACTTCTCCAGAGTGGCTGTTGGCAATTTACATCCCGCCCATGAGCATAACAAGGCTCCCAGTTCTCCATGGCCTGTCCTGCCTTTCTGGATTTTACACTTTTTTCAGATGGCCCTTTTGACCGGGGGGCAGTGAGACTTCATTGTAGTGCAGATTTCCTTTGCAAGCTTGCTTGGTTGGCCAAAAAGGGCGTATCCGTTTTTTCCTGAATATATTCAGGAAAAAACGCATACGCACTTTTTGGCCAAGTGCATCATTGTGGACGTTCTGCCTCTTTTCCTATGCTTTACATGCAATTCCAGTCTACCTCCTGAAATCGGATTCCTGCAATTCTGCCCAGCGTTCAAGTCCTCTTGGCAGCCTTACTTCAATATATTTTTGGACGATAGCTGTCATTTATAACTCTGCAGGTTTGTGAATGACAGTGCCCCTGAGCTCCTTTCTTCAACTCGCTTTCTTGTGAGCTGGCCGCAACACCGCAGCATTGCTTCAGGCCCTAGTGTGGTTCCAGAATGACATGCTGAGCCTTTGGTTAATTCCTCTTCCTGGTGGGAAATGAGAGTTAAATTTGCCCGTCCAGACACCTCCAGCTAGTCTCTCATTGGTTCTCCCTATTCCTGTTCATTTTCCGCAGAAATTGCAAACTGGGCCAAACAAGAGGTTAAAGGCACTGACTCTCCAAGTGGGGAGAGTGTTAGTAAAGCGTCTGGAATGTTGCACCCGAGTACCAGGGGATGAAAACTGAAACAATTAAACACGTTTCCCGATCACACGGTGGATCATACTCTGGGTTCCACATGCATGTTTTAGCTGAAGGAAGAATCCCTTAAACCTGGAGAGTTGAGACCCATGGAATGGGTACCATGCAATATGACTTCAAAGGTTCTGCATTTGCTCACCGAACCTCACCAATCCTATCACTGCTGCGTTTATGACACTGTACACACGCTTGATTCTCTTTCGGAGACATATAAATCCATAGGTTTTAAGATTCTTTCTAGTCAGATATATTCTTACGCGTTTAATATGGGGTGTAGAGTCCACTTCGTTGAGCAAGGAGTAGCTCTTGTCTATTAAATATTTGGCTTATGGAACGGTATCTGTGCTAATTTCAATCTCTGGTTTTATGCAGCACCCCAACTCACCTTTCGCCTTAAGCAAGCACAAGTTGGTTTTCTACATTTGAGACCCTGTTCTGTTTTGTAATTCAGTTCCTGTGTAGCCAAGTTTACATTCCTTGTAGTAGTGATATCTTATGATGTTTGTTTTTCTGTGTGACTTATTTCACTTAGAATCATCGTACCTGAATCCACTCATTATGCTGCTACGGGCCTGATGACATAGATTTCATTGCTGAGTGATATTGCATTGTACGTAAGTACCACAACTTCTTTATCCATTTTTCGCTTTCTGTGATATTGAACTTGGACCATAAATGAGGTTCTTGTAAACAGAGCTGTCCCTAACTTTGGGGTGGCTGAGTCTTTTTGATTTTAATTTCCCTAAGCTATAGGACCATAAGTGGAAGTGCCCTAGGCTCTGTTGCTTTGTTTTTTAGATGTTTCAGGAAACACCATACACTTCTCCAGAGTGGCTGTTGGCAATTTACATCCCGCCCATCAGCATAACAAGGCTCCCAGTTCTCCATGGCCTGTCCTGCCTTTCTGGATTTTACACTTTTTTCAGATGGCCCTTTTTACCAGGGAGCAGTGAGACTTCATTGTAGTGCAGATTTCCTTTGCAAGCTTGCTTGGTTGGCCAAAAAGGGCGTATCCGTTTTTTCCTGAATATATTCAGGAAAAAACGCATACGCCCTTTTTGGCCAAGTGCATCATTGTGGACGTTCTGCCTCTTTTCCTATGCTTTACATGCAATTCCAGTCTACCTCCTGAAATCGGTTTCCTGCAATTCTGCCCCACTTTCAAGTCCTCTTGGCAGCCTTACTTCAATATATTTTTGGACGATAGCTATCATTTATAACTCTGCAGGTATGTGAATGACAGTGCCCCTGAGCTCCTTTCTTCAACTCGCTTTCTTGTGAGCTGGCCGCAACACCGCAGGATTGCTTCAGGCCGTAGTGTGGTTCCGGCATGGCACGCTGAGCCTTTGTTTAATTCCTCTTCCTGGTGGGAAATGAGAGTTAAATTTTCCCGTCCAGACACCTCCAGCTAGTCTCTCATTGGTTCTCCCTATTCCTGTTCATTTTCCGCAGAAATTGCAAACTGGGCCAAACAGGAGGTTAAAGGCACTGAGTCTCCAAGTGGGGAGAGTGTTAGTAAAGCGTCTGGAATGTTGCACCCGAGTACCAGGGGACGAAAACTGAGACACATTTGAACACGTTTCCCGATCACATGGTGGATCATACTCTGGGTTCTACATGCATGTTTTAGCTGAAGGAAGAATCCCTTAAACCTGGAGAGTTGAGACCCATGGAATGGGTACCATGCAATATGACTACAAAGGTTCTGCATTTGCTCACCGAATGTCACCAATCCTATCACTGCTGCGTTTATGACACTGTACACACGCTTGATTCTCTTTTGGAGACATATAAATCCATAGGTTTTAAGATTCTTTCTAGTCAGATATATTCTTACGCGTTTAATATGGGGTGTAGAGTCCACTTCGTTGAGCAAGGAGTAGCTCTTGTCTATTAAATATTTGGCTTATGGAACGGTATCTGTGCTAATTTCAATCTCTGGTTTTATGCAGCACCCCAACTCACCTTTCGCCTTAAGCAAGCATAAGTTGGTTTTCTACATTTGAGACCCTGTTCTGTTTTGTAATTCAGTTCCTGTGTAGCCAAGTTTACATTCCTTGTAGTAGTGATATCTTATGATGTTTGTTTTTCTGTGTGACTTATTTCACTTAGAATCATCGTACCTGAATCCACTCATTATGCTGCTACGGGCCTGATGACATAGATTTCATTGCTGAGTGATATTGCATTGTACGTAAGTACCACAACTTCTTTATCCATTTTTCGATTTCTGTGATATTGAACTTGGACCATAAATGAGGTTCTTGTAAACAGAGCTGTCCCTAACTTTGGGGTGGCTGAGTCTTTTTGATTTTAATTTCCCTAAGCTATAGGACCATAAGTGGAAGTGCCCTAGGCTCTGTTGCTTTGTTTTTTAGATGTTTCAGGAAACACCATACACTTCTCCAGAGTGGCTGTTGGCAATTTACATCCCGCCCATCAGCATCACAAGGCTCCCAGTTCTCCATGGCCTGTCCTGCCTTTCTGGATTTTACACTTTATTCAGATGGCCCTTTTGACCGGGGAGCAGTGAGACTTCATTGTAGTGCAGATTTCCTTTGCAAGCTTGCTTGGTTGGCCAAAAAGTGCGTATGCGTTTTTTCCGGAATATATTCAGGAAAAAACGCATACGCCCTTTTTGGCCAAGTGCATCATTGTGGACGTTCTGCCTCTTTTCCTATGCTTTACATGCAATTCCAGTCTACCTCCTGAAATCGGTTTCCTGCAATTCTGCCCCGCTTTCAAGTCCTCTTGGCAGCCTTACTTCAATATATTTTTGGACGATAGCTATCATTTATAACTCTGCAGGTATGTGAATGACAGTGTCCCTGAGCTCCTTTCTTCAACTCGCTTTCTTGTGAGCTGGCCGCAACACCGCAGGATTGCTTCAGGCCCTAGTTTGGTTCCGGCATGGCACGCTGAGCCTTTGTTTAATTCCTCTTCCTGGTGGGAAATGAGAGTTAAATTTGCCCGTCCAGACACCTCCAGCTAGTCTCTCATTGGTTCTCCCTATTCCTGTTCATTTTCCGCAGAAATTGCAAACTGGGCCAAACAGGAGGTTAAAGGCACTGACTCTCCAAGTGGGGAGAGTGTTAGTAAAGCGTCTGGAATGTTGCACCCGAGTACCAGGGGACGAAAACTGAGACACATTTGAACACGTTTCCCGATCACATGGTGGATCATACTCTGGGTTCCACATGCATATTTTAGCTGAAGGAAGAATCCCTTAAACCTGGAGAGTTGAGACCCCTGCAATGGGTACCATGCAATATGACTTCAAAGGGTCTGCATTTGCTCACCGAACCTCACCAATCCTATCACTGCTGCATTTATGCCACTGTACACACGCTTGATTCTCTTTCGGAGACATATAAATCCATAGGTTTTAAGATTCTTACTAGTCAGGTATATTCTTAGGCGTTTAATATGGGGTGTAGAGTCCACTTCGTTGAGCAAGGAGTAGCTCTTGTCTATTACATATTTGGCTTATGGAACGGTATCTGTGCTAATTTCAATCTCTGGTTTTATGCAGCACCCCAACTCACCTTTCCCCTTAAGCAAGCATAAGTCGGTTTTCTACATTTGAGACCCTGTTCTGTTTTGTAATTCAGTTCCTGTGTAGCCAAGTTTACATTCCATGTGGTAGAGATATCTTATGATGTTTCTTTTTCTGTGTGACTTATTTCACTTAGAATCATCATACCTGAATCCACTCATTATGCTGCTACGGGCCTGATGACATAGATTTCATTTCTGAGTGATATTGCATTGTACGTAAGTACCACAACTTCTTTATCCATTTTTCACTTTCTGTGATTTTGAACTTGTACTGTAAACGAGGTTCTTTTAAACAGAGCCTTCCCAAACTTTGGGGTGGCTGTGTCATTTTGATTTTAATTTCCCTAAGCTATAGGACCATAAGTGGAAGTGCCCTAGGCTCTGTTGCTTTGTTTTTTAGATGTTTCAGGAAACACCATACACTTCTCCAGAGTGGCTGTTGGCAATTTACATCCCGCCCATGAGCATAACAAGGCTCCCAGTTCTCCATGGCCTGTCCTGCCTTTCTGGATTTTACACTTTTTTCAGATGGCCCTTTTGACCGGGGGGCAGTGAGACTTCATTGTAGTGCAGATTTCCTTTGCAAGCTTGCTTGGTTGGCCAAAAAGGGCGTATCCGTTTTTTCCTGAATATATTCAGGAAAAAACGCATACGCACTTTTTGGCCAAGTGCATCATTGTGGACGTTCTGCCTCTTTTCCTATGCTTTACATGCAATTCCAGTCTACCTCCTGAAATCGGTTTCCTGCAATTCTGCCCAGCGTTCAAGTCCTCTTGGCAGCCTTACTTCAATATATTTTTGGACGATAGCTGTCATTTATAACTCTGCAGGTTTGTGAATGACAGTGCCCCTGAGCTCCTTTCTTCAACTCGCTTTCTTGTGAGCTGGCCGCAACACCGCAGCATTGCTTCAGGCCCTAGTGTGGTTCCAGAATGACATGCTGAGCCTTTGGTTAATTCCTCTTCCTGGTGGGAAATGAGAGTTAAATTTGCCCGTCCAGACACCTCCAGCTAGTCTCTCATTGGTTCTCCCTATTCCTGTTCATTTTCCGCAGAAATTGCAAACTGGGCCAAACAAGAGGTTAAAGGCACTGACTCTCCAAGTGGGGAGAGTGTTAGTAAAGCGTCTGGAATGTTGCACCCGAGTACCAGGGGATGAAAACTGAAACAATTAAACACGTTTCCCGATCACACGGTGGATCATACTCTGGGTTCCACATGCATGTTTTAGCTGAAGGAAGAATCCCTTAAACCTGGAGAGTTGAGACCCATGGAATGGGTACCATGCAATATGACTTCAAAGGTTCTGCATTTGCTCACCGAACCTCACCAATCCTATCACTGCTGCGTTTATGACACTGTACACACGCTTGATTCTCTTTCGGAGACATATAAATCCATAGGTTTTAAGATTCTTTCTAGTCAGATATATTCTTACGCGTTTAATATGGGGTGTAGAGTCCACTTCGTTGAGCAAGGAGTAGCTCTTGTCTATTAAATATTTGGCTTATGGAACGGTATCTGTGCTAATTTCAATCTCTGGTTTTATGCAGCACCCCAACTCACCTTTCGCCTTAAGCAAGCACAAGTTGGTTTTCTACATTTGAGACCCTGTTCTGTTTTGTAATTCAGTTCCTGTGTAGCCAAGTTTACATTCCTTGTAGTAGTGATATCTTATGATGTTTGTTTTTCTGTGTGACTTATTTCACTTAGAATCATCGTACCTGAATCCACTCATTATGCTGCTACGGGCCTGATGACATAAATTTCATTGCTGAGTGATATTGCATTGTACGTAAGTACCACAACTTCTTTATCCATTTTTCGCTTTCTGTGATATTGAACTTGGACCATAAATGAGGTTCTTGTAAACAGAGCTGTCCCTAACTTTGGGGTGGCTGAGTCTTTTTGATTTTAATTTCCCTAAGCTATAGGACCATAAGTGGAAGTGCCCTAGGCTCTGTTGCTTTGTTTTTTAGATGTTTCAGGAAACACCATACACTTCTCCAGAGTGGCTGTTGGCAATTTACATCCCGCCCATCAGCATAACAAGGCTCCCAGTTCTCCATGGCCTGTCCTGCCTTTCTGGATTTTACACTTTTTTCAGATGGCCCTTTTTACCAGGGAGCAGTGAGACTTCATTGTAGTGCAGATTTCCTTTGCAAGCTTGCTTGGTTGGCCAAAAAGGCCGTATGCGTTTTTTCCTGAATATATTCAGGAAAAAACGCATACGCCCTTTTTGGCCAAGTGCATCATTGTGGACGTTCTGCCTCTTTTCCTATGCTTTACATGCAATTCCAGTCTACCTCCTGAAATCGGTTTCCTGCAATTCTGCCCCGCTTTCAAGTCCTCTTGGCAGCCTTACTTCAATATATTTTTGGACGATAGCTATCATTTATAACTCTGCAGGTATGTGAATGACAGTGTCCCTGAGCTCCTTTCTTCAACTCGCTTTCTTGTGAGCTGGCCGCAACACCGCAGGATTGCTTCAGGCCCTAGTGTGGTTCCAGCATGGCACGCTGAACCTTTGTTTAATTCCTCTTCCTGGTGGGAAATGAGAGTTAAATTTGCCCGTCCAGACACCTCCAGCTAGTCTCTCATTGGTTCTCCCTATTCCTGTTCATTTTCCGCAGAAATTGCAAACTGGGCCAAACAGGAGGTTAAAGGCACTGACTCTCCAAGTGGGGAGAGTGTTAGTAAAGCGTCTGGAATGTTGCACCCGAGTACCAGGGGACGAAAACTGAGACACATTTGAACACGTTTCCCGATCACATGGTGGATCATACTCTGGGTTCCACATGCATGTTTTAGCTGAAGGAAGAATCCCTTAAACCTGGAGAGTTGAGACCCCTGCAATGGGTACCATGCAATATGACTTCAAAGGGTCTGCATTTGCTCACCGAACCTCACCAATCCTATCACTGCTGCATTTATGCCACTGTACACACGCTTGATTCTCTTTCTGAGACATATAAATCCATAGGTTTTAAGATTCTTACTAGTCAGGTATATTCTTAGGCGTTTAATATGGGGTGTAGAGTCCACTTCGTTGAGCAAGGAGTAGCTCTTGTCTATTACATATTTGGCTTATGGAACGGTATCTGTGCTAATTTCAATCTCTGGTTTTATGCAGCACCCCAACTCACCTTTCCCCTTAAGCAAGCATAAGTCGGTTTTCTACATTTGAGACCCTGTTCTGTTTTGTAATTCAGTTCCTGTGTAGCCAAGTTTACATTCCATGTGGTAGAGATATCTTATGATGTTTCTTTTTCTGTGTGACTTATTTCACTTAGAATCATCGTACCTGAATCCACTCATTATGCTGCTATGGGCCTGATGACATAGATTTCATTGCTGAGTGATATTGCATTGTACGTAAGTACCACAACTTCTTTATCCATTTTTCACTTTCTGTGATTTTGAACTTGTACTGTAAACGAGGTTCTTGTAAACAGAGCCTTCCCAAACTTTGGGGTGGCTGTGTCTTTTTGATTTTAATTTCCCTAAGCTATAGGACCATAAGTGGAAGTGCCCTAGGCTCTGTTGCTTTGTTTTTTAGATGTTTCAGGAAACACCATACACTTCTCCAGAGTGGCTGTTGGCAATTTACATCCCGCCCATCAGCATAACAAGGCTCTCAGTTCTCCATGGCCTGTCCTGCCTTTCTGGATTTTACACTTTTTTCAGATGGCCCTTTTGACCGGGGGGCAGTGAGACTTCATTGTAGTGCAGATTTCCTTTGCAAGCTTGCTTGGTTGGCCAAAAAGGGCGTATCCGTTTTTTCCTGAATATATTCAGGAAAAAACGCATACGCCCTTTTTGGCCAAGTGCATCATTGTGGACGTTCTGCCTCTTTTCCTTTGCTTTACATGCAATTCCAGTCTACCTCCTGAAATCGGTTTCCTGCAATTCTGCCCAGCGTTCAAGTCCTCTTGGCAGCCTTACTTCCATATATTTTTGGACGATAGCTGTCATTTATAACTCTGCAGGTTTGTGAATGACAGTGCCCCTGAGCTCCTTTCTTCAACTCGCTTTCTTGTGAGCTGGCCGCAACACCGCAGCATTGCTTCAGGCCCTAGTGTGGTTCCGGCATGACATGCTGAGCCTTTGGTTAATTCCTCTTCCTGGTGGGAAATGAGAGTTAAATTTGCCCGTCCAGACACCTCCAGCTAGTCTCTCATTGGTTCTCCCTATTCCTGTTCATTTTCCGCAGAAATTGCAAACTGGGCCAAACAAGAGGTTAAAGGCACTGACTCTCCAAGTGGGGAGAGTGTTAGTAAAGCGTCTGGAATGTTGCACCCGAGTCCCGGGGGATGAAAACTGACACAATTAAACACGTTTCCCGATCACATGGTGGATCATACTCTGGGTTCCACATGTATGTTTTAGCTGAAGGAAGAATCCCTTAAACCTGGAGAGTTGAGACCCATGGAATGGGTACCATGCAATATGACTTCAAAGGGTCTGCATTTGCTCACCGCACCTCACCAATCCTATCACTGCTGCGTTTATGACACTGTACACACGCTTGATTCTCTTTCGGAGACATATAAATCCATAGGTTTTAAGATTCTTTCTAGTCATGTATATTCTTACGCGTTTAATATGGGGTGTAGAGTCCACTTCGTTGAGCAAGGAGTAGCTCTTGTGTATTAAATATTTGGGTTATGGAACGGTATCTGTTCTAATTTCAATCTCTGATTTTATGCAGCACCCCAACTCACCTTTCGCCTTAAGCAAGCATAAGTTGGTTTTCTACATTTGAGACCCTGTTCTGTTTTGTAATTCAGTTCCTGTGTAGCCAAGTTTACATTCCTTGTAGTAGTGATATCTTATGATGTTTGTTTTTCTGTGTGACTTATTTCACTTAGAATCATCGTACCTGAATCCACTCATTATGCTGCTACGTGCCTGATGACATAGATTTCATTGCTGAGTGATATTGCATTGTACGTAAGTACCACAACTTCTTTATCCATTTTTCGCTTTCTGTGATATTGAACTTGGACCATAAATGAGGTTCTTGTAAACAGAGATGTCCCTAACTTTGGGGTGGCTGAGTCTTTTTGATTTTAATTTCCCTAAGCTATAGGACCATAAGTGGAAGTGCCCTAGGCTCTGTTGCTTTGTTTTTTAGATGTTTCAGGAAACACCATACACTTCTCCAGAGTGGCTGTTGGCAATTTACATCCCGCCCATCAGCATAACAAGGCTCCCAGTTCTCCATGGCCTGTCCTGCCTTTCTGGATTTTACACTTTTTTCAGATGGCCCTTTTGACCGGGGAGCAGTGAGACTTCATTGTAGTGCAGATTTCCTTTGCAAGCTTGCTTGGTTGGCCAAAAAGGGCGTATGCGTTTTTTCCTGAATATATTAAGGAAAAAACGCATACGCCCTTTTTGGCCAAGTGCATCATTGTGGACGTTCTGCCTCTTTTCCTATGCTTTACATGCAATTCCAGTCTACCTCCTGAAATCGGTTTCCTGCAATTCTGCCCCGCTTTCAAGTCCTCTTGGCAGCCTTACTTCAATATATTTTTGGACGATAGCTATCATTTATAACTCTGCAGGTATGTGAATGACAGTGCCCCTGAGCTCCTTTCTTCAACTCGCTTTCTTGTGAGCTGGCCGCAACACCGCAGGATTGCTTCAGGCCCTAGTGTGGTTCCGGCATGGCACGCTGAGCCTTTGTTTAATTCCTCTTCCTGGTGGGAAATGAGAGTTAAATTTGCCCGTCCAGACACCTCCAGCTAGTCTCTCATTGGTTCTCCCTATTCCTGTTCATTTTCCGCAGAAATTGCAAACTGGGCCAAACAGGAGGTTAAAGGCACTGACTCTCCAAGTGGGGAGAGTGTTAGTAAAGCGTCTGGAATGTTGCACCCGAGTACCAGGGGACGAAAACTGAGACACATTTGAACACGTTTCCCGATTACATGGTGGATCATACTCTGGGTTCCACATGCATGTTTTAGCTGAAGGAAGAATCCCTTAAACCTGGAGAGTTGAGACCCCTGCAATGGGTACCATGCAATATGACTTCAAAGGGTCTGCATTTGCTCACCGAACCTCACCAATCCTATCACTGCTGCATTTATGCCACTGTACACACGCTTGATTCTCTTTCGGAGACATATAAATCCATAGGTTTTAAGATTCTTACTAGTCAGGTATATTCTTAGGCGTTTAATATGGGGTGTAGAGTCCACTTCGTTGAGCAAGGAGTAGTTCTTGTCTATTACATATTTGGCTTATGGAACGGTATCTGTGCTAATTTCAATCTCTGGTTTTATGCAGCACCCCAACTTAGCTTTCCCCTTAAGCAAGCATAAGTCGGTTTTCTACATTTGAGACCCTGTTCTGTTTTGTAATTCAGTAGCTGTGTAGCCAACTTTACATTCCGTGTAGTAGTGATATCTTATGATGTTTCTTTTCTGTGTGATTTATTTCACTTAGAATCATCGTACCTGAATGCACTCATTATGCTGCTACGGGCCTGATGACATAGATTTCATTGCTGAGTGATATTGCATTGTACGTAAGTACCACAACTTCTTTATCCATTTTTCGCTTTCTGTGATATTGAACTTGTACTGTAAACGAGGTTCTTGTAAACAGAGCCTTCCCAAACTTTGGGGTGGCTGTGTCTTTTTTATTTTAATTTCCCTAAGCTATAGGACCATAAGTGGAAGTGCCCTAGGCTCTGTTGCTTTGTTTTTTAGATGTTACAGGAAACACCAAACACTTCTCCAGAGTGGCTGTTGGCAATTTACATCCCGCCCATGAGCATAACAAGGCTCCCAGTTCTCCATGGCCTGTCCTGCCTTTCTGGATTTTACACTTTTTTCAGATGGCCCTTTTGACCGGGGGGCAGTGAGACTTCATTGTAGTGCAGATTTCCTTTGCAAGCTTGCTTGGTTGGCCAAAAAGGGCGTATGCGTTTATTCCTGAATATATTCAGGAAAAAACGCATACGCCCTTTTTGGCCAAGTGCATCATTGTGGACGTTCTGCCTCTTTTCCTATGCTTTACATGCAATTCCAGTCTACCTCCTGAAATCGGTTTCCTGCAATTCTGCCCCGCTTTCAAGTCCTCTTGGCAGCCTTACTTCAATATATTTTTGGACGATAGCTGTCATTTATAACTCTGCAGGTCTGTGAATGACAGTGCCCCTGAGCTCCTTTCTTCAACTCGCTTTCTTGTGAGCTGGCCGCAACACCGCAGCATTGCGTCAGGCCCTAGTGTGGTTCCGGCATGGCACACTGAGCCTTTGGTTAATTCCTCTTCCTGGTGGGAAATGAGAGTTAAATTTGCCCGTCCAGACACCTCCAGCTAGTCTCTCATTGGTTCTCACTATTCCTGTTCATTTTCCGCAGAAATTGCAAACTGGGCCAAACAGGAGGTTAAAGGCACTGACTCTCCAAGTGGGGAGAGTGTTAGTAAAGCGTCTGGAATGTTGCACCCGAGTCCCGGGGGATGAAAACTGACACAATTAAGCACGTTTCCCGATCACATGGTGGATCATACTCTGGGTTCCACATGCATGTTTTAGCTGAAGGAAGAATCCCTTAAACCTGGAGAGTTGAGACCCATGGAATGGGTACCATGCAATATGACTTCAAAGGGTCTGCATTTGCTCACCGCACCTCACCAATCCTATCACTGCTGCGTTTATGACACTGTACACACGCTTGATTCTCTTTCGGAGACATATAAATCCATAGGTTTTAAGATTCTTTCTAGTCATGTATATTCTTACGCGTTTAATATGGGGTGTAGAGTCCACTTCGTTGAGCAAGGAGTAGCTCTTGTGTATTAAATATTTGGGTTATGGAACGGTATCTGTTCTAATTTCAATCTCTGATTTTATGCAGCACCCCAACTCACCTTTCGCCTTAAGCAAGCATAAGTTGGTTTTCTACATTTGAGACCCTGTTCTGTTTTGTAATTCAGTTCCTGTGTAGCCAAGTTTACATTCCGTGTAGTAGTGATATCTTATGATGTTTGTTTTTCTGTGTGACTTATTTCACTTAGAATCATCGTACCTGAATCCACTCATTATGCTGCTACGTGCCTGATGACATAGATTTCATTGCTGAGTGATATTGCATTGTACGTAAGTACCACAACTTCTTTATCCATTTTTCGCTTTCTGTGATATTGAACTTGGACCATAAATGAGGTTCTTGTAAACAGAGATGTCCCTAACTTTGGGGTGGCTGAGTCTTTTTGATTTTAATTTCCCTAAGCTATAGGACCATAAGTGGAAGTGCCCTAGGCTCTGTTGCTTTGTTTTTTAGATGTTTCAGGAAACACCATACACTTCTCCAGAGTGGCTGTTGGCAATTTACATCCCGCCCATCAGCATAACAAGGCTCCCAGTTCTCCATGGCCTGTCCTGCCTTTCTGGATTTTACACTTTTTTCAGATGGCCCTTTTGACCGGGGAGCAGTGAGACTTCATTGTAGTGCAGATTTCCTTTGCAAGCTTGCTTGGTTGGCCAAAAAGTGCGTATGCGTTTTTTCCGGAATATATTCAGGAAAAAACGCATACGCCCTTTTTGGCCAAGTGCATCATTGTGGACGTTCTGCCTCTTTTCCTATGCTTTACATGCAATTCCAGTCTACCTCCTGAAATCGGTTTCCTGCAATTCTGCCCCGCTTTCAAGTGTTCTTGGCAGCCTTACTTCAATATATTTTTGGACGATAGCTATCATTTATAACTCTGCAGGTATGTGAATGACAGTGCCCCTGAGCTCCTTTCTTCAACTCGCTTTCTTGTGAGCTGGCCGCAACACCGCAGGATTGCTTCAGGCCCTAGTGTGGTTCCGGCATGGCACGCTGAGCCTTTGTTTAATTCCTCTTCCTGGTGGGAAATGAGAGTTAAATTTGCCCGTCCAGACACCTCCAGCTAGTCTCTCATTGGTTCTCCCTATTCCTGTTCATTTTCCGCAGAAATTGCAAACTGGGCCAAACAGGAGGTTAAAGGCACTGACTCTCCAAGTGGGGAGAGTGTTAGTAAAGCGTCTGGAATGTTGCACCCGAGTACCAGGGGACGAAAACTGAGACACATTTGAACACGTTTCCCGATTACATGGTGGATCATACTCTGGGTTCCACATGCATGTTTTAGCTGAAGGAAGAATCCCTTAAACCTGGAGAGTTGAGACCCCTGCAATGGGTACCATGCAATATGACTTCAAAGGGTCTGCATTTGCTCACCGAACCTCACCAATCCTATCACTGCTGCATTTATGCCACTGTACACACGCTTGATTCTCTTTCTGAGACATATAAATCCATAGGTTTTAAGATTCTTACTAGTCAGGTATATTCTTAGGCGTTTAATATGGGGTGTAGAGTCCACTTCGTTGAGCAAGGAGTAGCTCTTGTCTATTACATATTTGGCTTATGGAACGGTATCTGTGCTAATTTCAATCTCTGGTTTTATGCAGCACCCCAACTTAGCTTTCCCCTTAAGCAAGCATAAGTCGGTTTTCTACATTTGAGACCCTGTTCTGTTTTGTAATTCAGTTCCTGTGTAGCCAAGTTTACATTCCATGTGGTAGAGATATCTTATGATGTTTCTTTCTCTGTGTGACTTATTTCACTTACAATCATCGTACCTGAATCCACTCATTATGCTGCTACGGGCCTGATGACATAGATTTCATTGCTGAGTGATATTGCATTGTACGTAAGTATCACAACTTCTTTATCCATTTTGCGCTTTCTGTGATATTGAACTTGTACCGTAAACGAGGTTCTTGTAAACAGAGCTGTTCCAAAGATTGGGGTGGTTGTGTGTTTTAGATTTTAATTTCCCTAAGCTATAGGACCATAAGTGGAAGTGCCCTAGGCTCTGTTGCCTTGTTTTTTAGATGTTTCAGGAAACACCATACACTTCTCCAGAGTGACTTTTGGCAATTTACATCCCGCCCATCAGCATAACAAGGCTCCCAGTTCTCCATGGCCTGTCCTGCCTTTCTGGATTTTACACTTTTTTCAGATGGCCCTTTTGACCGGGGGGCAGTGAGACTTCATTTTAGTGAAGATTTACTTTGTAAGCTTGCTTGGTTGACCAAAAAGGGCGTATGCGTTTTTTCCTGAATATATTCAGGAAAAAACGCATACGCCCTTTTTGGCCAAGTGCATCATTGTGGACGTTCTGCCTCTTTTCCTATGCTTTACATGCAATTCCAGTCTACCTCCTGAAATCGGTTTCCTGCAATTCTGCCCCGCTTTCAAGTCCTCTTGGCAGCCTTACTTCAATATATTTTTGGACGATAGCTGTCATTTATAACTCTGCAGGTTTGTGAATGACAGTGCCCCTGAGCTCCTTTCTTCAACTCGCTTTCTTGTGAGCTGGCCGCAACACCGCAGGATTGCTTCAGGCCCTACTGTGGTTCCGGCATGGCACGCTGAGCCTTTGGTTAATTCCTATTCCTAGTGGGAAATGAGAGTTAAATTTGCCCGTCCAGACACCTCCAGCTAGTCTCTCATTGGTTCTCCCTATTCCTGTTCATTTTCCGCAGAAATTGCAAACTTGGCCAAACAGGAGGTTAAAGGCACTGACTCTCCAAGTGGGGAGAGTGTTAGTAAAGCCTCTGGAATGTTGTACCCGAGTACCAGGGGACGAAAACAGAGACACATTTGAACACGTTTCCCGATCACACGGGGGATCATACTCTGGGTTCCACATGCATGTTTTAGCTGAAGGAAGAATCCCTTAAACCTGGAGAGTTGAGACCCATGGAATGGGTACCATGCAATATGACTTCAAAGGGTCTGCATTTGCTCACCGAACCTCACCAATCCTATCACTGCCGCATTTATGCCGCTGTACACACGCTTGATTCTCTTTCGGAACATATAAATCCATAGGTTTTAAGATTCTTACTAGTCAGGTATATTCTTAGGCGTTTAATATGGGGTGTTGAGTCCACTTCGTTGAGCAAGGAGTAGCTCTTGTCTATGACATATTTGGCTTATGGAACGGTATCTGTGCTAATTTCAATCTCTGGTTTTATCCAGCCCCCCAACTCACGTTTCCCCTTAAGCAAGCATAAGTTGGTTTTCTACATTTGAGACACTGTTCTGTTTTGTAATTCAGTTCCTGTGTAGCCAAGTTTACATTCCGTGTAGTAGTGATATCTTATGATGTTTCTTTTTCTGTGTGACTTATTTCACTTAGAATCATCGTACCTGAATCCACTCATTATGCTGCTACGGACCTGATGACATAGATTTCATTGCTGAGTGATATTGCATTGTACGTAAGTACCACAACTTCTTTATCCATTTTTCGCTTTCTGTGATATTGAATTTGTACCGTAAACGAGGTTCTTGTAAACAGAGCCGTCCCAACCTTTGGGGTGGCTGTGTGTTTTAGATTTTAATTTCCCTAAGCTATAGGACCATAAGTGGAAGTGCCCTAGGCTCTGTTGCCTTGTTTTTTAGATGTTTCAGGAAACACCATACACTTCTCCAGAGTGGCTGTTGGCAATTTACATCCCGCCCATGAGCATAACAAGGCTCCCAGTTCTCCATGGCCTGTCCTGCCTTTCTGGATTTTACACTTTTTTCAGATGGCCCTTTTGACCGGGGAGCAGTGACACTCCATTGTAGTGCAGACTTCCTTTGCACGCTTGCTTGGTTGGCCAAAAAGGGCGTATGCGTTTTTTCCTGAATATATTCAGGAAAAAACGCATACGCACTTTTTGGCCGAGTGCATCATTGTGGACGTTCTGCCTCTTTTCCTATGCTTTACATGCAATTCCAGTCTACCTCCTGAAATCAGTTTCCTGCAATTCTGCCCCGCTTTCAAGTCCTCTTGGCAGCCTTACTTCAATATATTTTTGGACGATAGCTGTCATTTATAACTCTGCAGGTTTGTGAATGACAGTGCCCCTGAGCTCCTTTCTTCAACTCGCTTTCTTGTGAGCTGGCCGCAACACCGCAGGATTGCTTCAGGCCCTAGTGTGGTTCTGGCATGGCACATTGAGCCTTTGGTTAATTCCTCTTCCTGGTGGGAAATGAGAGTTAAATTTGTCCATCCAGACACCTCCAGCTAGTCTCTCATTGGTTCCCTCTATTCCTGTTCATTTTCCACAGAAATTGCAAACTGTGCCAAACAGGAGGTTAAAGGCACTGACTCTCCAAGTGGGGAGAGTGTTAGTAAAGCGTCTGGAATGTTGCACCCGAGTACAAGGACACGAAAACTGAGACACATTTGAACACGTTTCCTGATCACACGGTGGATCATATTCTGGGTTCCACATGCATGTTTTAGCTGAAGGAAGAATCCCTTAAACCTGGAGAGTTGAGACCCATGGAATGGGTACCATGCAATATGACTTCAAAGGGTCTGCATTTGCTCACCGAACCTCACCAATCCTATCACTGCTGCGCTTATGCCACTGTACACACGCTTGAATCTCTTTCGGAGCATATAAATCCATAGGTTTTAAGATTCTTACTAGTCAGGTATATTCTTAGGCGTTTAATATGGGGTGTTGAGTTCCCTTCGTTGAGCATGGAGTAGCTCTTGTCTATTACATATTTGGCTTATGGAACGGTATCTGTGCTAATTTCAATCTCTGGTTTTATGAAGCACCCCAACTCACCTTTCCCCTTAAGCAAGCATAAGTTGGTTTTCTACATTTGAGACCCTGTTCTGTTTTGTAATTCAGTTCCTGTGTAGCCAAGTTTACATTCCGTGTAGTAGTGATATCTTATGATGTTTCTTTTTCTCTGTGACTTATTTCACTTAGAATCATCGTACCTGAATCCACTCATTATGCTGCTACGGGCCTGATGACATAGATTTCATTGCTGAGTGATATTGCATTGTACGTAAGTACCACAACTTCTTTATCCATTTTTCGCTTTGTGTGATATTGAACTTGTATCGTAAACGAGGTGCTTGTAAACAGAGCCGTCCCAAACTTTGGGGTGGCTGTGTCTTTTAGATTTTAATTTCCCTAAGCTATAGGACCATAAGTGGAATTGCACTACGCTCTGTTGCTTTATTTTGTAGATGTTTCAGGAAACACCATACACTTCTCCAGAGTGGCTGTTGGCAATTTACATCCCGCCCATCAGCATAACAAGGCTCCCAGTTCTCCATGGCCTGTCCTGCCTTTCTGGATTTTACACTTTTTTCAGATGGCCCTTTTGACTGGGGGGCAGTGAGACTTCATTGTAGTGCAGATTTCCTTTGCAAGCTTTCTTGGTTGGCCAAAAAGTTCGTATGCGTTTTTTCCTGAATATATTCAGGAAAAAACGCATACGCCCTTTTTGGCCAAGTGCATCATTGTGGACGTTCTGCCTCTTTTCCTATGCTTTACATGCAATTCCAGTCTACCTCCTGAAATCGGTTTCCTGCAATTCTGCCCCGCTTTCAAGTCCTCTTGGCAGCCTTACTTCAATATATTTTTGGACGATAGCTATCATTTATAACTCTGCAGGTTTGTGAATGACAGTGCCCCTGAGCTCCTTTCTTCAACTCGCTTTCTTGTGAGCTGGCCGAAACACCGCAGGATTTCTTCAGGCCCTAGTGTGGTTCCGGTATTGCACGCTGAGCCTTTGTTTAATTCCTCTTCCTGGTGGGAAATGAGAGTTAAATTTGCCCGTTCAGACAACTCCAGCTAGTCTCTCATTGGTTCTCCCTATTCCTGTTCATTTTCCGCAGAAATTGCAAACTGGTCCAAACAGGAGGTTAAAGGCACTGACTCTCCAAGTGGGGAGAGTGTTAGTAAAGCGTCTGGAATGTTGCACCCGAGTACCGGGGGACGAAAACTGAGACACATTTGAACACGTTTCCCGATCACACGGTGGATCATACTCTGGGTTCCACATGCATGTTTTAGCTGAAGGAAGAATCCCTTCAACCTGGAGAGTTGAGACCCATGGAATGGTTACCATGCAATATGACTTCAAAGGGTCTGCATTTGCTCACCGAACCACACCAATCCTATCACTGCTGCATTTATGCCGCTGTACACACGCTTGATTCTCTTTCGGAGACATATAAATCCATAGGTTTTAAGATTCTTACAAGTCAGGTATATTCTTAGGCGTTTAATATGGGGTGTTGAGTCCACTTCGTTGAGCAAGGAGTAGCTCTTGTCTATTATATATTTGGCTTATGGAATGGTATCTGTGCTAATTTCAATCTCTGGTTTTATGCAGCACCCCAACTCACCTTTCCTCTTAAGCAAGCATATGTTGGTTTTCTACATTTGAGACCCTATTCTGTTTTGTAATTCAGTTCCTGTGTAGACAAGTTTACATTCCGTGTAGTAGTGATATCTTATGACGCTTCTTTTTCTCTGTGACTTATTTCACTTAGAATCATCGTACCTGAATAAACTCGTTATGCTGCTACGGGCCTGATGACATAGATTTCATTGCTGAGTGATATTGCATTGTACGTAAGTACCACAACTTCTTTATCCATTTTTCGCTTTCTGCGATATTGAACATGTACCGTAAACGAGGTTCTTGTAAACAGAGCCATCCCAAACTTTGGGGTGGCTGTGTCTTTTTGATTTTAATTTCCTTAAGCTATAGGACCATAAGTGGAATTGCCCTAGGCTCTGTTGCTTTGTTTTTTAGATGTTTCAGGAAACACCATACACTTCTCCAGAGTGGCTGTTGGCAATTTACATCCCGCCCATGAACATAACAAGGCTCCCAGTTCTCCATGGCCTGTCCTGCCTTTCTGGATTTTACACTTTTTTCAGATGGCCCTTTTGACCGGGGGGCAGTTAGACATCATTGTAGTGCAGATTTCCTTTGCAAGTTGCTTGCTTGGCCAAAAAGGGCGTATGCGTTTTTTCCTGAATATATTCAGGAAAAAATGCATACGCCCTTTTTGGCCAAGTGCATCATTGTGGACGTTCTGCCTCTTTTCCTATGCTTTACATGCAATTCCAGTCTACCTCCTGAAATCGGTTTCCTGCAATTCTGCCCCTCTTTCAAGCACTCTTGGCAGCCTTTCTTCAATATATTTTTGGACGATAGCTGTCATTTATAACTCTGCAGGTTTGTGAATGACAGTGCCCCTGAGCTCCTTTCTTCAACTCGCTTTCTTGTGAGCTGGCCACAACACCACTGCATTGCTTCAGGCCCTAGTGTGGTTCTGGCATGACACGCTGAGCCTATGGTTAATTCCTCTTCCTGGTGGGAAATGAGAGTTAAATTTGCCCGTCCAGACACCTCCAGCTAGTCTCTCATTGGTTCTCCCTATTCCTGTTCATTTTCCGCAGAAATTGCAAACTGGGCCAATCAGGAGTTTAAAGGCACTGAGTCTCCAAGTGGAGAGAGTGTTAGTAAAGCGTCTGGAATGTTGCACCCGAGTACCAGGGGACGAAACCTGAGTCACATTTGAACACGTTTCCCGATCACACGGTGGATCATACTCTGGGTTCCACATGCATGTTTTAGCTGAAGGAAGAATCCCTTCAACCTGGAGAGTTGAGACCCATGGAATGGGTACCATGCAATATGACTTCAAAGGGTCTGCATTTGCTCACCGATCCTCACCAATCCTATCACTGCTGCGTTTATGCCACTGTACACACACTTGATTCTCTTTCGGAGACATATAAATCCATAGGTTTTAAGATTCTTACTAGTCAGGTATATTCTTAGGCGTTTAATATGGGGTGTTGAGTCCACTTCGTTGAGCAAGGAGTAGCTCTTGTCTATTACATATTTGGCTTATGGAACGGTATCTGTGCTAATTTCAATCTCTGGTTTTATGCAGCAACCCAACTCACCTTTCCGCTTAAGCAAGCATAAGTTGGTTTTCTACATTTGAGACCCTGTTCTGTTTTGTAATTCAGTTCCTGTGTAGCCAAGTTTACATTCCGTGTAGTAGTGATATCTTATGATGTTTCTTTTTCTGTGTGACTTATTTCACTTAGAATCATCGTACCTGAATCCACTCATTATGCTGCTACGGGCCTGATGACATAGATTTCATTGCTGAGTGATATTGCATTGTACGTAAGTACCACAACTTCTTTATCCATTTTTCCCTTTCTGCGATATTGAACTTGTACCGTAAACGAGGTTCTTGTAAACAGTGCCGTCCCAAACTTTGGGGTGGCTGTGTCTTTTTGATTTTAATTTCCCTAAGCTATAGGACCATAAGTGGAAGTGCCCTAGGCTCTGTTGCTTTGTTTTTTAGATGTTTCAGGAAACACCATACACTTCTCCAGAGTGGCTGTTGCCAATTTACATCCCGCCCACCAGCATAACAAGGCTCCCAGTTCTCCATGGCCTGTCCTTCCTTTCTGGATTTTATACTTTTTTCAGATGGCCCTTTTGACCGGGGGGAAGTGAGACTTCATTGTAGTGCAGATTTCCTTTGCAAGGTTGTTTGGTTGGCCAGAAAGGGCATATGCGTTTCTTCCTGAATATATTAAGGAAAAAACGCATGTGCCCGTTTTGGCCAAGTGCATCATTGTCGACGTTCTGAGTCTTTTCATATGTTGTCAATGCAATTCTAGTCTACCTCTTGAAATCGGTTTCCTGCAATTCTGCCTTGCTGTCAGTGCCTCTTCATAGCCTTACCTCAATATACTTTTGGAAAATAGTTGGCCTTTATAACTCTGCAGGTTTTTGAATTGCAGTGGCCCTTAGCTCCATTTTTCAGCTCTTATTTTTGTGATCTTGCCTCATATCCACAGGATTTTTTCATGCCCTATTCTTCTTCTGGGGCGCCTTGCTCTGCCTTTGGTTAATTCTTCTTCCTGATGTGAAATTAGAGTGACATGTGCCCATTGAAACCGCTACAGCTATTTTCTCACTGGTTCCCCCTATTCCCATTCATCCTCCGCACTAACTGCAGACTGTGCGATACCGGAACTTAAAGGCATTGACTCTCCGTGTGGGGATGTTGTTAGTAAAGTGGCTGGAATGTTGATCCGGAGCCCCAGGAGAGGAAAATGAGGTGCGTTTTAGAAACCTTTCCCGATCATATGGTATACCATCCCCTGGATTTCCCATGCATGGTTTAGCTGTAGGAAGATTCCCTTCAACCTGGAATGTTGGGACCCTTGGAATGAGTAGCATGAAGTATTGCATTAAACTTTCAGCAGTTGCTCACCAAAGCTCACCAATCCTCTCAGCCCCAAGTGTCCAGCCTTATGTCTTATCCAGCTGTGGGTTTATATGTGGTCATTCCAGGTTGCATCACAGCCCCTGAGCGAATTTTGTAAGAATTTTTCTCTCTTTCATTGTTTCTGCGTTTTGGTTTTAAAATTTATTTCTATAATGGGGTTTAGCTCATTTTCACTGCTGTGTTTGGCCACTCTGCACACACTTGATTCCCTTATGGAGATATATCAATACATGGGTTTTAAGATTCTTATTACTCAGATATATTTCTCTGCGGTGTATAGGGTGTGTTGAGGCCAGTTCATTGAGCAAGGTGTAGATCTTGTCTAATACCTATTTGGTTTATTGAACGGTATCTGTTCTAATTTCAAACTCTGGTTTTATGCATCACCTCACCTCTCCTTTCCCCTTAAGCTGACATAAGTGTGTTTTCTAAATGTGAGACACTGTTCTGTTTTGTAATTCATTTTTTGTGCAGCCATATTTATTTCCCTCTATAAGTGATATCTTATGATATGTTTCTTTTTCTGTTTGACTTATTTCAAGTAGTATTATCGGACCTAAATCCACTCTTTATCCTTCTACTAGCCTTATTACATTGATTTCATGGTGAAGAGATATTCCATTGTACATAAGTACCACATTTTCTTTATCCATTGTTCTCTTTCCTGGGATATTTAAGGTGTACTGAAGTTGAGGTTCTTGTAAACAGAGTAGCCCTAAACTGTGGTGTGCTTGTGTCTTGTTGATTTTTAGACTTCCCTAGATATACTTCCATGATTGGAAGTGCCCTATGCTCTGTAGCTCTGTTTTTTAGATGATTTAGGAACCACCATACACTTCTCCAGAGTGGCTCTCGGCAGTTCACACACTGTCCATCAGCGTATAAAGGCTCCCTGTTCTCCATGGCCTGTCCTGCATTTCTGGTTTTTACAATTTTTTCGGATGGCCCTTTTGACCGGTGGGAAATGAGACTTCTTTGTTGTGCACATTTGCATTGCTTGCTTGCTTGGTTGCCCATAAAGTGCGTATGCGTTTTTTCCTGGATATATTCAGGAAAAAACGCATACTCCTTTTTGGGCCAACTGCATCATTGTCGAAATTCTGCCGCTTTTCATGTGCTTTAAAGATGAGTCCAATCTATCTCTTGAAATCTGTTTCTTGCAATTCTGTCTTGCATTCAGATCCTCTTCTTTGCCTTACCTCAACATATTTTTGGACGTTAGTTTTCATTCATAACTCTGCAGGTTTGTGAATTGCAGTGACCCTGAGCTCCATTTTTTAAGTTGCTCTTTTGTGAGCTGGCCTCAAAGCCGCAGGATTGCTTCAGGCCCTATTTTGGCTCCAGCGAGGCGGGCTGAGCCTTTTTTTACTTCTTATTCTTAATGGGAAATTAGAGTGACATATGCCCGTCCAAACCCCTACAACTATTCTCTCATTGGTTCCCCCTCTTCCCGTTCATCCTCCTCACAATTTGCAAAATGTGTGAAACAGAAGTTTAAATGTGCTGATTCTCTAAGTGGGGAGATTCTAAGTAACGTGGCTGGAATGATGAACAGGAGCACGAGGAGAGGATAAATGAGGTGCATTTTAGACACATCTCCCCATCACATGGTGTACAGTCCTCTGGGTTTTCCATGCATGTTTTAGCTGTAGGAAGATCCCTTGAACCTGCAGATTTGGGACCCATTGAATGGGTACCAGGTAGTATTACTTTAAAGGGTGTGCATTTCCTCACCCAACCTCACATTTCTCTTAGCACGAACAGTTTCCAGCCTTATGTGTCATCCTGCTGTGGGTCTAGATGTGTTCAATCCATGTTGCATCACCGTCCCTGAGGAAAAGTTGTAAGAGGTTTTCTCTGTCTCTCTGTCGTTTATTTTTTTCAATTTATTACTATATTGGTTACAGCTGATTTTCAAAGCTCTGTTTCTTGCTGCTGTACATCCACTTGATTCACATACAGAGAGACATCAATAAATTCTTTTTCAGATTCTTACCAGTCATATATATTCTTTTCCGGTGACTTGAGTGTGCTGAGTGCAGTTCTTTTAGCTACCGTGTAGGCCTTGTTGATTATCAGTTTGGTATTTGGAATGGTATCTTTGCTAATTTCAACCTCCTGGATGATGCCTCACCCCTCCCCACCTTTCCCGTTTAGCAGCCTTACGCGTGTTTTCTACATACTTGACTATGTTTTTCTTTTGTAATTTATTTCATGTGTAGCCATTTTGGATTCCACCTTTAAGTGATATCTTATGATATGTGTCTTTTTCTTTTTGAATTATGTCACTTAGAATGATCATACGTAACTCCTCCGGAGTTGTTACAACTGGCCATATTTCATTGATTTCCAGGCTGAGTAATATTCCACTCTACATAAGTACCACATCTCTATCCATTTTTTCCCTCCAGAGACATTTAAGTTATATCCTAGTCGAGGATCTTTTAAACAGAGAGGCAGTAAACATTGGGGTGCCTGTGTCCTCTCGATTTTTGTTTTTCCCAAGACATACGCCCATGAGTGCAAGTGCCCTATGCTCTGTAGCTCATTTTTTAGATGCTTTAGTAAACACAATACACTTCTCCAGAATGGCCGTTGGCAATATACATTTCCACTATAAGCCTCACAGGGCTCCCTCTTCTCCTTGCCCTGTCCTGCATTTCTGGTGTTTACACTTTATGAGGATGGCTCTTCTGACTGATGCGAAGTGATATCTTTTGTAGTATTGATTTCCAGTGCCCACCTGTTTGGTTGGCTAAAAAAGTGTATGCCCTTTTCTTGAATATATACAGAAAAAAACGCATACAGCCTTTTTGGCCAACTGCAATGTTGGCAATGTTCAGCCCCTTTTCTTGTGCTTAATGGCGAGTCCTTTCTACCTCCTCAAATCCCTTTCCTGCCATTCTCCCTTGCTTACCAATCCTTTTCTCTGACTTTCCTCAAGACATTTTTCAGTGATAGATATTTTCAACTCTGCAGTTTCGTGAATTTTACTGCCCCTGAGTTCCATTGTTCAACTTGTGTTTATGGGAACTGGCCACAAAGCAGTGGGATTTCCTCAAGCCCTATACTGTTTCCATGGGCAACCCTAGCCTTTGGTCAATTCGTCTTCCTGATTGGAAATTAGAGTGACATGTGCCTGTCTGAACACCTAGGACTTGTCTCTCATTGTTCCTCATCCTTCCGCTTCATCCTCTGGACAAATTCCAAACTGTACGCAACAGGATGTTGACAGTGCTGACATCTCCAAGTGGGGAGACTGTTAGTAAAGACGCTGGAGGGGTGAACCCGAGCACCAGGAGATGAGGAGATGAGATGCCTTTTCCAAACTCTTCCCGATCAGACGGTATACCATCCTCTGGGTGTGACAGACATGTTTTAGCAGTAGGAAGAGTCCCATTCATGTAAGGAGAACACCAGGGCTTTTTCAAAATCAGTGTCTCCCCGAAACCCAAACTGGGGAATTTTTTAAGCTACGGCTACACATATGTTCATTAAGGGCCTTGGGAAGTAGGCAGAGTCCAAACTTTAGATGTTTGAAGTCTTCAGGGTCAGAAGCACTCACCACCGGCTTCCCTTAGGTTACACTTTAACTGTCATTGATAGATGATGTCAATAAAAATATCTATTCTTTTTCCGATTATTTCCCCTTATAGGTTATTGCAAAATATTGAGTGTAGTTCCCTCTGCTATACAGTAGTTCCTTGTTGATGATCTATTTTATACATAGCAGTGTGTATGTGTTAATTCCAAACTGTTAATTTATCCCTCCTCCCACCTTTCCCCTTTGGTAATAATAAATTATAAGATTTTATACTTCTCAGAAATGGGGGAGCTGAAAGAGAGGTATCATTTTCAATGGAAAAGCATTTAAAACAAGATTGAAGCTTTAACCAAGATTATTAGGTGTACATCCTTGGAAAGAAATCACTTCATTTCTCTAATATTGACCTGACAAATAAGACAAACCTTTTCACTGAACCTGCTTATAATAAAGTGATGGAAATATCAAATGGAAGTGTTAGAAACATCTTATTTTACCCGAGCCTTATAAACTGTTCTATGTTAACTACAGTTTGGCTCACACATCTGTTCATTGAAGTTACAATAGTCTCAATTTCTGTTACTGATCCCCAGAGTGGACCCCAACAAGTGTCCCCCTGCCCAGTGTCATTGGGGCCAACAGATCGAGACTGAGTTTGGTTCACAAGCAAAGGAAACTTTATATTTTGATCAGAGAATGGAGAGGTGAGAGCACGCACTACCCCGTGGGCTGTGGGCTGGGCTGCTGTGTAGAGATCCTGTCAGAGTCAGTGGGAGGGAGGGGGTGGAGCACTCGAGGGCCGGGTTGGCTGCAGCTCAGGCTCTATATCTCGGAGTCTGCACTGGGCCCCAGGAGCTGAGGTGTCGACCCAGCCATTCTGCACTAGGAAATCTGGTCTGAAGTGCCGGGTGTGGAACCTCTGCATGCGGGACCCTAGGAGCACGTGAAATTAGACAAAGCACAAAAGATAAAAAAGGTCAGACTTGACTTTATTGCCCAGATTCTATTTTTATCTCCCAGGGATTTTTAATGGGCTTTGCTGGGAACAAACCCCTGCTCTGCCTTTTGTCCCGTTCCTCATTCTTGGAGTGCTGAGGGTGCAGACCCTTCTTCTGTAACTGCTGAGTGCTGAGTTGGGAGCCCTCATACCAGGGGACGAGGGTCAGAACTTCTCCCCAGCAGCCTCCAGGTGACGTTGATTGGCCCCAGGACCCCTGCCTCCCTGCTCGTCCGCCTGAGCACCAGCATTGGAAGTGTTATAGATTCTAATAACCTTTAAGGGTCCAGGAAAGAGATGTGCAGAGACGCTGTGGGGGCCGGTTTCACCCCGCCCCACATTTGTTCGGCCACCTTAGGCTGACCGTTTCTGCCAGCCTAGATGCTCTGACCAGTAGTCTGCTCTTTCTTCAATTAGGCCCCTGAATTAATGTAAAAACAGCACCAGGTGTCAGAGCCCTGCCCGCTCAACTCCCAGACAGTCCAGGGTCAGTGGTGATCAAGGACCATGATGGCCACTGAGTCAACAGCCTTTTGAAGTAAACAGGAGTCCAGCCGGTCTTATTGGCCACCATCATCACGGTGTCTGTAGGCTTTTCTATGGTGACAGTGTGATATACGTTTCCCCCGCCAAGATTATTAGCTCCCCTCCGGGTGCAGTAAGTCCTGCAAGCAGTAGTCTACTCCTTCGGGACACACTATTGTTGTTTTATGAGAGAAACTCCAGGTCAAGTGATGTTCACACGAGTCGTCATGGTGCCCTGTTGCCCCCGGTTATCTCTCTGGATGTTGGAGTTGGAGGGCCTCCTCACTCGAGGTCGGTGTGCCCACGGAGCGAACCCTGCAACTTCAGGGCATGGTTGGTGATTAGGATCACCACGTGGGGTCCTTTTCCCTTAGGAGGGAGGTGGCCTTTTGGGTTGCTGATTTCCACGTTTTTAGATACCGCCAGTATCTTGGCCAGATGTGGCAGTGGGCCAAGCCCCTTGGTGACTGTAGTTTATCCTACCTGGATGGCATTCTTGCGTTGTTCCATTTCAAGTGGTCCCAGTTTTTGCACTAATTCTCCAATGGCGATTCACCTTTCACCGGGAATGGAAAGGTCAAAGGGTTTAGCTCAATTAGGGAGTTCCAGGGCAAGGGTCTGAATTGACTGCTCTTTCCATTCTTGAAAGGCCACTTCTGGATTCTGTTCAAAAGGATCATCATCTTTTCCTTTCAGTGTTTCATATAGAGGCCCAGCTAGTAGACTGTAGTTAGGGATCCAGAAGCAGCAAACCCTGGCTTCCCCAGGAACCCCTAAGCTGTCTTCTAGTTTTAGAAAGGGGTAAGGCTGCAAATGGTTTCTTCCCTTTCCTGGGATGGACTTCTCCGACCTTCTGTGAGAATGAAGCCCAGGCAGGTCACCGCAGTCTGTGATATTTGAGCTTTTTCTTGGACAACTTCTATCCTTTATTGGCTTGGTAGTTCAGAGGCCTCCTTAGTAGGGCTGGCGATCAGAATGTCATCTGCATATTGAAGGAGGGTTTCCTTTTCCAGAGGTAGAACTTTTCAGTCTTTAGCTAAGCTTTCCCCAAAGATGGTGTGGGAATTTTTGAACCCTTGGGGCAAGACGGCCCGGAAGTATTGTTTTAGTTGTATGTTGAGTCCTGCCACTCACAAGCCAAAATTTCTTGTGACTCTGGGACTAATGGAATACAAAAGAAGGCATCATTGAGACTAATACAGAATACCATGTCCTGGTGGTTGGTAGAATGACCAGCAGGGTGTAGGAATTAGGAGCAACTGGAGGTATATCCTTGGTGGCTTCACTGACTGTCCTGACATCCTTTACCAGGTCCCCAGCAGCCCATGGGGCTCTCGTGGTCAGGCCAATCCCAGGATATGGAGCTCTCCTGGGCAGGTACCCCACCCCCAACCCAGCCCACGGGGCTCTCGTGGTCAGGCCTCTCCCAGGATACAGAGCTACCCTTGCAGGTACCGTGGCAGGGCTGGGCACACAGGAACCGTGCACATAGCTCTCACTGAAGAGCACCCCCATCTCACCTGTCGCTCAGAGCTGACACAGAGCACCTCAGAGCAGGACTTGAACTAACAAACAGCAGCTGCGACAGGTCTGTGACCCTGGGCATCACTCTGTGTGGCCTCCCTCCACCTGGTCTTCCAGAGACTTCCACTGCACCCGGGGCACCAGGCCTCTGTCTCCAACCACCACCCACCCCTCCTCTCCCTGACTCCTGGGTTCCTCTCATTAGGAGAGGCTTTTCTTGAAGTTGTCTCCCACTCATGGGCCAGATAAAATGATTAGAAAACAAGCCAAAGCTGCAGCCCCTTGTCTATCCTGACTCTCAGGAGCCCACACCTGTTCCTTGGACCTGGCCGGTTCAGCAAGTTCCATTTTCTGCAACTGTGAGCCCCTGAGGGGTGATGATTGGCTGACCTGGGCAGCCTTACCGTGCCGGCCAGCCCTCCCCAGGTGTGCCTGGGTTGAGATCAATATAAATACCACTCCAGGCAGCAAGAGCCCCTGCAGCTGTGCCTGACGCCATTTTCTCTGCCCTGTCAGCAGTCTCGGGGCTGGGCTGGTGGGAGGGAGTGAGAGGCCACAGCTTTGTGGGTGGCCCAGTGTGAGTGGGGCTCTGCTGGACTTTCTGCAGCAGTTGCCAGGCTGCCACCTGCTAAAGAAGAGGATGTGTCACCCATACCTGCTGCTGGAATTTCTCCCTGGGCAGAGGTGAGGAAGGAAAAAAGCAGTGGGAGCAGGGACAGGACGGGTATCTCAGGCAGGGAAATGGAAATCTTCCAGAAGAGCACCCAGGACCAGGGCCATCCTGGCTGGCCTGCAGGCACCAAGTCAGCTGGCATGCTGTCACTCATGTGGCTCCATGGCCCTTCCTCTAGGCTTTCAAGTCCTTGTATATATTCAGGTGTTTTACCTGGGAAGGGTGGGAACAGTTCAGCAGCAACTGGCCTGGGGCTCAGCTCACGTTCACTCACAGATGCCTCGGCACGGTGCCCCAGCTTTGCAATGAGGACGCTTGTTGTGTGGGGGCTGCTGGCTGAATGGGAGACGATTCCCCACCACTGACCAACTTCAGAATTGTTTACAACTGGAACAAGGGCCCTGATACGGTTTTCCTCTGAGTAACTGGTGGGTTCTGTTTTTTTTTTCTCTTTTTCATTTTTGGTTCAAGGTAGAATTTATTCCTCTTTTTTGTATTTACAGATATAAGCATGGAAATAATTTATTCATATAAATACATGTATGTGAAGGGAATAATTGTTTTTTCTGTTTTGTTTTTTAAATTTTATTTCTTTTTAATTTTGAATTTTATTTTATATTTTTATACAGCAAGTTCTTATTTGTTATCTATTTTATACATATAAATGTTTACATGCCAATCCCAATCTCTCAACTCCTCCCACCACCACCACCCCAAGAGCTTTCCCCCCTTGTTGTCCATACGATTGTTGTCTACATCTGTTGCTCTATTTATGCCTTGCAAAACGGTTAATCTGTACAGTTTTTCTAGGTTCCACATATATGCACGAATATACAAGATTTGTTTTTCTCTTTCTGACTTACTTCACTCTGTATGACAGACTCTAGATCCATCGACGTCTCTACAAATGACCCAATTTCATTCCTTTCATGGCTTAGTAATATTCCATTTTATATATGTACCACATCTTTATGCATTCGTCTGTCTGTGGGCATTTAGGTTGCTTCCATTACCTCGATATTGTAAATAGTGATGCAATGAACATTGCGGTGAATGTCTCTTTTTGATTTATGGTTTTGTCTGGGTATACGTCCAGTACTGGGATTGCTGTATCATATGGTAATTCTATTAATAGTTTCTTAAGAAACTCCATATTGTTCTCCATAGTGACTGTATCAATTTATATTCCCAACAATAGTAGAAGAGGCTTCCTTTTCTCCACACCCTTTCCAGCATTTGTTGTTTGTAGATTTTCAGATGATGCCGATTCTAACAGGTGTGAGGTGATACCTCATTGTTGAGTCCATTTCGTTGAGCAAGGGGTAGGTCTTCTCTATTACATATTTGGCTTATGGAACGGTATCTGTGCTAATTTCAAACTCTGGTTTTATGCAGCACCCCAACTCACCTTTCCCCTTAAGCAAGCATAAGTTGGTTTTCTAAACTTGAGACCCTGTTCTGTTTTGTAATTCAGTTCCTGTGTAGCCAAGTTTACATTCCGTGCATTAGTGATACCTTATGATGTTTCTTTTTCTGTGTGACTTATTTCACTTAGAATCATCGTGCCTCAATCCACTCATTATGCTGGTACAGGCCTGGTGACACAGATTTCATTGCTGAGTGGTATTCTGTTGTACATAAGTACCGCAACTTCTTTATCAATTATTTGTTCTCTGGGATATTTAACTTGTACCGTAGAAGAGGTTCCTGTAAACAGAGCCATCCCAAATTTTGGGGTGGCTGTGTCTTTTTGATTTTAATTTCCCTAAGCTATAGGACCATAAGTGGAAATGCCCTAGACTCTGTTGCTTTGTTTTTCAGATGTATCAGGAAACACTATACACTTCTCCAGAGTGGCTGTTGGCAATTTACATCCCGCCCATCAGCATAACAAGGCTCCCAGTTCTCCATGGCCTGTCCTGCCTTTCTGGATTTTACACTTTTTTCAGATGGCCCTTTAGACCGGGGGGAAGTGACACTTCATAGAAGTTCGGATTTCCATTGCAAGCTTGCTTGGTTTGCCAAAAAGGGCGTATGTGTTTTTTCCTGAATATATTCAGGAACAAACTCATACGCCCTTTTTTGTCACGTGCATCATTGTCGATGTTCTGCCTCTTTTCCTATGCTTTAAATGCAAATCCAGTCTACCTCCTGAAATCAGTTTCCTGAAATTCTGCCCCGCTTTCAAGTCCTCTTGGCAGCCTTACTTCAATATATTTTTGGACGTTATCTGTCATTTATAACTCTGCAGGTTTGTGAATGACAGTGCCCCTGAGCTCCTTTCTTCAACTCGCTTTCTTGTGAGCTGGCCGCAAACCCGCAAGACTGCTTCAGGCCCTAATCTGCTTCTGGCAGGGCACGCTGAGCCTTTGGTTAATTCCTCTTCCTGGTGGGAAATGAGTGTTAAATATGCCCGTCCAGACACCTACCTCACTCTCAACCCCTTGGTAATGTGGGTCCTCTGGTTTGTGGCCACCTTTGCTGGGTTCCTCACCTTTTGATGATGTGGCCCCACTAGTGTGAGGACACTCCTGCCTGGTTCTCATCCACGTGGTTATGTGGACCCCCTGGTGAGAGTCTGTTCCTGGCTGTGTTCCTCACCCTTCTGTGAGGGAGACCCTCTGCTGATAGGTCACTCCTGCATGGCTGGCACACATTGCCTTGGTGAAGTCAGCTGTGTGGTGGCAGTTGAAGCGTGCTGGGGATCTCCTGCCCCCGGTGATGAGGGCCCTCTTGCGTCAGGCCCTAACTGCTGGGCTCACCAACTTTTCTTAGTGAGCCCAATGATGCTTGGGCACTCCTCTTAGGACCCCATCTCCATGGGGATGTGGGCCTTCTGCTCTGAGGTCCCAACGGCTGGGTTGTTCACATTTTCATGATGTGGGCTCTCTGGTGTTAGTTCACAGAGGCCTGGATCCCATAGCCTCTGTGCTCTTGGCCGCCTGCTGGGAGGTTCCAACGGCTGGATTCCTCACTTTTTTAATTTTTTGGGCCCTCTGTTGTGAGTATCCTCCTGCCTGCCTCACTCCCAGCCCCTTCGTGATGTGTGTCCTCTGGTTTGAGGCCACATGTGCTGGGTTCCTCACCTTTCGATGATGTGGGACCAATGGTCTTAGGAGACTCCTGCCTGGTTCACATCCCCTTGGTGATGTGGGCCCTCTGTTGAGAGTCTGATCCTGGCTGGGTTCCTCACCCATCTGTGAGGTGGGCCGTCTGCTGTGAGGTCACTCCTGCCTGGCTTGCTCACCTCGCCTTGTGGACATGAGCCCTCTGGTGGCACTTGGAGCCTGCTGGGAGCCTCCTCCCCTCGGTGATGAGGGCCCTCTGGCGTCAGGCCCTAACGGCTGGGCTCCCCACATTTTGTGATGTGCGCCCAGTGGTGCGAGGACACTCCAGCCAGGTTCACATCCCCATTGGGATGTGGGCCTTCTGCTCTGAGGTCCCAATGCCTGGGTTACTCACAGTTTCATGATGTGGGCTCTCTGCTGTTAGTTCACTCCTGCCTGCATCCCATAGCTTCTGTGCTCTCGGCCGCCTGCTGGGAGGTTCTAACTGCTGGATTCCTCACCTTTCTTATTCTTTGGGCCCTCTGTTTTTAGGCTACACCTGCCTGCCTCACTCCCATTCCCTTTGTGATATGTGTCCTCTGATTTGAGGCCACATGTGCTGGGTTCCGCACCTTTCGATGATGTGGCCCCACTGGAGGGAAGATAGTCCGGACTGGTTCCCATCCCCTTGCTGATGTGGGCCCTCAGGTGAGAGTCTGATCCTGGCTGGGTTCCTCACCCTTCTGTGAGGTGGGCCCTCTGCTGTGAGGTCAATCATGCCTGTCTGGCACACGTCACCTTGGCGACGTGGGCCCTCTGGTGGCAGTTGGAGTGTGCTGGGATCCTCCTCCCCTCGGTGATGAGGGCCCTCTTGCCTTAGGCCATAACTGCTGGGCTCCCCACATTTTCTGATGTGCGCCAAGTGAGTGAGGACACTCTTGCCAGGTTCCCATCCCCATGGGGATATGGGCCTTCTGCTCTGAGGTCAAAACGGCTGGCTTGCTCACAGTACCATGATGTGGGCCCTCTGCTGTGAGTTCACTCCGGCAAGGATCCCTTATCATCGGTGCTCTGAGCCGCCTCCTGGGAGGTTCCAACTGCTGGATTCCTCAACATTTTATTCTATGTGCCCTCTGTTGTGAGGCTCCTCCTGCCTGCCTCACTGCCAGCCCCTTGGTGATGACTGTCTTATGGCTTGAGGCCACATGTGCTGCGTTCCTCACCTTTCGATGATGTGGCCCCACTCGTGTGAGGACACTCCTGCCTGGTTCCCATCCCCTTGGTGAGGTGGGCCCTCTGGCGAGAGTCTAATCCTGGCTGGGTTCCTCAACGTTCTGTGAGGTAGGCCCTCTTCTGTGAGATCACTCCTGCCTGGCTGGCACACGTCACCTTGGAGACGTGAGCCCTCTGGTGGCAGTTGGAGCATGCAGGGTGCCGCTTCCTCTCGGTGATGACGGCCCTCTGGTGTCAGGCCCTAAATGGTGGGCTCCCCACATTTTCTGATGTGCGCCCAGTGGTGCGAGGACACTCCAGCCAGGTTCCCATTCCCATGAGGATGTGGGCCTTCTGCGCTGAGGTCCCAACGCCTGGGTTGCTCACAGTTTTATGATGTGGGCCCTCTGCTGTGAGTTCACTGCGGCCTGGATCCCATAGCCTCGGTGTTCTGAGCCGCCTGCTGGAAGGTCTAAATGCTGGAATCCTCACGTTTTTTATATTATGTGCCCTGTGTTGTGAGGCTACTCCTGCCTGCCTCACTCCAAGGCCCTTGGTGATGTGGGTCCTCTGGTTTGAGGACACGTGTGCTGGCTTCCTCACCTTAAGATGATGAGGCCCCACTGGTGTGAGGATAATCCTGACTGGTTCCCATCCCCTTTGTGATGTGGGCCCTCTGGTGAGAGTCTGATCCTGGCTGGGTTCCTCACCCATCTGTGAGGTGGGCCCTCTACTATCAGGTAACTCTTGCCTGGCTTGCTCATCTCGCCTTGTTGACATGAGCCCTCTGGTGGCACTTGGACCCAGCTGGGAGCCTCCTCACCTCTGTGATGAGGGCCCTCTGACGTCAGGCCCTAACTGCTGGGCTCCCCAACTTTTCTTAGTGAGCCCAGTGATGCTCGGGCACTCCTCTTAGGTTCCCATCTCCATGGGGTTGTGGGCCTTCTGCTCTGAGGTTCCAACGGCTGGGTTGATCACAGTTTCATGATGTGGGTTCTCTGGTGTTAGTTCACTGTGGCCTGGATCCCATAGCCTCTGTGCTCTTGGCCGCCTGCTGGGAGGTTCCAACGGCTGGATTCCTCACTTTTTTAATTTTTTAGGCCCTCTGTTGTGAGGATCCTCCTGCCTGCCTCACTCCCAGCCCCTTCGTGATGTGTGTCCTCTGGTTTGAGGCCACATGTGCTGGGTTCCTCACCTTTCGATGATGTGGGACCAATGGTCTTAGGAGACTCCTGCCTGGTTCACATCCCCTTGGTGATGTGGGCCCTCTGTTGAGAGTCTGATCCTGGCTGGGTTCCTCACCCTTCTGTGAGGTGGGCCGTCTGCTGTGAGGTCACTCCTGCCTGGCTTGCTCACCTCGCCTTGTGGACATGAGCCCTCTGGTGGCACTTGGAGCCTGCTGGGAGCCTCCTCCTCTCGGTGATGAGGGCCCTCTGGCATCAGGCCCTAACGGCTGGGCTCCCCATATTTTGTGATGTGCGCCCAGTGGTTCGAAGACACTCCATCCAGGTTCACATCCCCATTGGGATGTGGGCCTTCTGCTCTGAGGTCCCAATGGCTGGGTTGTTCACAGTTTCATGATGTGGGCTCTCTGCTGTTAGTTCACTCTGGCCTGGATGCCATAGCCTCTGTGCTCTGGGCCGCCTGCTGGAAGGTTCCAACTGCTCGATTCCTCAACTTTTGTATTCTATGGGTCCTGTGTTGCGATGCTCCTCCTGCCTGCCTCACTCGCAACCCCTTCGTGATGTGGGTCCTCTGGTTTGAGGCCACATGTGCTGGGTTCCGCAACTTTCAATGATGTGGCCCCACTGGTGTGAGGACACTCCTGCCTGGTTCCCATCCCCTTGGTGATGTGGGCCTTCTGGTGACAGTCTTATCCTGGCTGGGTTCCTCACTCTTCTGTGAGGTAGGCCCTCTGCTGTGAGGTCAATCCTGCCTGACTTGCACACATCACCTTGGCGATGTGGGCCCTCTGTTGGCACATGGAACCTGCTGGGAACCTCCTGCCCTGGGTGATGACGGCTCTCTAGCATCAGGCCCTAACTGCTGGACTCCCCACGTTTTCTGATGTGAGCCCAGTGATGCCAGGACACTCCTGTCAGGTTCCCATCCCCATGGGGATGTGGGCTTTCTGCTCTGAGGTCCCAACGCCTGGGTTGCTCACAGTTTCATGATGTGGGCTCTCTGCTGTTAGTTCACTCCTGCCTGCATCCCATAGCTTCTGTGCTCTCGGCCGCCTGCTGGGAGGTTCCAACTGCTGTATTCCTCACCTTTTTTATTCTTTGGGCCCTCTGTTTTTAGGCTACTCCTACCTGCCTCACTCCCATCCCCTTTGTGATGTATGTCCTCTGATATGAGGCCGCATGTGCTGAGTTCCTCACCTTTCGATGATGTGGCCCCACTGGTGGGAGGACAGTCCTGACTGGTTCCCATCCCCTTGGTGTTGTGGGCCCTCTGGCAAGAGTCTCATCCTACCTCGGTTCCTCACCCTTCTGTGAGATAGGCCCTCTGCTGTGAGGTCGCTACTGCCTGGCTGGCGCATGCCACCTTGTAGACGTGAGCCCTCTGTTGGCAGTTGGAACCTGCTGGGAGTCTCCTCCCCTCAGTTATGAGGGCCCCCTGGCGTCAGGCCCTAACTGCTGGGCTCCTAACATTTTCTGATATGTGCTAAGTGGTGCGAAGCCACTCCTGCCAGGTTCCCATCCCAATGGGGATGTGGGCCTTCTGTTCTGAGGTCCCAACGGCTGGGCTGCTCACAGGTTCATGATGTGGGCCCTCTGCTGTGAGTTCACTGCGGCCTAGATCCCATAGACTCGGTGCTCTGGGCCGCTTGCTGGGAGGTTCCAACTGCTGGATTCCTCAACTTTTATATTCTATGGACCCTGTGTTGTGAGGCCGGTCCTGCCAGCCTCATTCTGAACCCCTTGGTGATGTGGTTCCTCTGGTTTGAGGCTACATGTGCTGGGATCCTCACCTTTCGATGATGTTGTCCCACTGGTGTGGGGACACGCCTGCCTGGTTCCCATCCCCTTGGTGATGTGGGCCCTCTGGTGAGAGTCTGATCCTGGCTGTGTTCCTCACCCTTCTGTGAGGTGGGCCCTCTGCTGTGAGGTCACTCCTGCCGGGCTGGCACACATCGCCTTGGTGACGTTGGCCCTCTGGTGGCAGCTGGAGCCTGCTGGGAGCCTCCTCCCCTCGGTGATGAGTGCCCTCTAGCGTCAGGCCCTAACTTCTGAGCACCCCACGTTTTCTGATGTGAGCCCAGTGATGCCAGGACACTCCTGTCATGTTCCCATCACCATGGGGATGTGGGCCTTCTGCTCTGAGGTCCCAATGTCTGGGTTGCTCACAGTTTCATGATGTGGGCTGTCTGGTGTTAGTTCACTCTGGCTTGGATCCCCTAGCCTCTGTGCTCTGGGCCGCCTGCTGGGAGGTTCCAACTGCTGGATTCCTCACCTTTCTTATTTTTGGGCCCTCTGTTGTGAGGCTCCTCCTGCCTGCCTCACTCCCAGCCCCTTGGTGATGGGTGTCCTATGGTTTGAAGTCACATGTTCTGGGTTCCTCACCTTTAGATGATGTGGCCCTACTCATGTGAGGACACTCCTGTCTGGTTCCAATCCATTTGGTGATGTGGGCCCTCTGGTGCGAGTCTGACCCTAACTGGGTTCGTCACACTTCTCTGAGGTGGGCCCTCTGCTGTGAGGTCATTCGTGCCTGGTTGGCACACATCACCTTGGCGACGTCAGCCCTCTGGTGGCAGTTGGAGCCTGCTGGGAGCCTCCTTCCCTTGGTGATGAGGGTCCTCTGGCGTCAGGCCCTAACTGCTGGTCTCCCAAAATTTTCTGATACGTTCTCAGTGGTGCGAGGACACTCCTACCAGATTTATATCCCCATGGGGATGTGGGCCTCCTGCTCTGAGGCCCCAATGGCTGGGTTGCTCAGTTTCATGACATGGGCCCTCTTCTGTGAGTTCACTGTGGCTTGGATCCCATAGCCTCGGTGCTCTGGGCCGCCTGCTGGGAGGTTCCAACTGCTGGATTCCTCACTTTTTTATTCTATGGGCCCAGTGTTGTGAGGCTACTCCTGCCTGCCTCACTCCGAGGCCCTTGGTGATGTGGGTCCTCTGGTTTGAGGACACATGTGCTGAGTAGCTCACCTTTCGCTGATGTGGCCCAACTGGTGTGAAGACACTCCTGCCTGGTTCCCATCCTCTTAGTGATGCGGGCCCTCTGGTGAGAGTCTGATATTGGCTGGGTTTCTCAACCTTCTGTGAGGTGGGACCTCTGCTGTGAGGTAACTCCTGCCTGGCTTGCTCACGTTGCCTTGGCAACGTGAGCCCTCAGGTGGCAGTTGGAGCCTGCTGGGATTCTCCTCCCCTCAGTTATGAGAGCTCTGGATAAAACACATATGCCCTTTTTTGCCAAGTGCATTATTTTCCAAGTTCTGTCTCTTTTCCTATGCTTTAAGAGCGACTCCCGTGTACCTTCTGAAATCGGTTTCCAGCAATTGTGCCCCGCATTCAAGTCCTCTTCGCAGCCTTACTTCAGTATAATTTTGGATGATAGCTGTCATTTATAACTCTGCAGGTTTGTGAATTACAGTGTCCCTGAGCTCCTTTCTTCAACTCGCTTTCTTGTGAGCTGGCCGCAACACCGCAAGATTGCTTCAGGCCCTAGTGCAGTTCCGGCATGGCACGTTGAGCCTTTGGTTAATTCCTCTTCCTGGTGGGAAATGAGAGTTAAATTTGCCCATCCAGACACCTCCAGCTAGTCTCTCATTGGTTCTCCCTATTCCTGTTCAGTTTTCCGCAGAAATTGAAAACTGGGCCAAACAGGAGGTTAAAGGCACTGACTCTCCAAGTGGGGAGAGTGTTAGTAAAGCGTCTGAAATGTTGCACCCGAGTACCAGGGAACGAAAACTGAGACACATTTGAACACGTTTCCCAATCACACGGTGGATCATACTCTGGGTTCCACATGCATGTTTTAGCTGAAGGAAGAATCCCTTAAAACTGGAGAGCTGAGACGCGTGGAATGGGTACCATGCATTATGACTTCAAAGGGTCTGCATTTGCTCACCGATTCTCACCAATCCTATCACTGCTGCGTTTATGCCACTGTACACACGCTTGATTCTCTTTCGGAGACATATAAATCCATAGGTTTTAAGATTCTTACTAGTCAGGTATATTCTTAGGCATTTAATATGGGGCGTTGAGTCCACTTCATTGAGCAAGGTGTGGCTCTGGTCTATTATATATTTGGCTTATGGAATGGTATCTGTGCTAATTTCAAACGCTGGTTTTATGCAGCACCCCAACTCACCTTTCCCCTTAAGCAAGCATAAGTTCGTTTTCTACATTTGAGACCCTGTTCTGTTTTGTAATTCAGTTCCTGGGTAGCCAAGTTTACATTCCGTGTAGTAGTGATAATTTATGATGTTTCTTTTTCTGTTTGAATTATTTCACTTAGAATCATCGTATCTGAATCCACTCGTTATGCTGCTACGGGCCTGATGACATCGATTTCATTGCTGAGTGATATTACATTGTAGGTAAGTACCACAACTTCTTTATCCATTTTTCACTTTCTGTGATATTGAACTTGTACCGTAAACGAGGTTCTTGTAAACAGAGCTGTCCCAAACTTTGGGGTGGCTGTGTCTTTTTGATTTTAATTTCCGTAAGCTATAGGACCATAAGTGGAAGTGCCCTAGGCTCTGTTGCTTTCTTTTTTAAATGTTTCAGGAAACACCATACACTTCTCCAGAGTGGCTGTTGGCAATTTACATCCCGCCCATGAGCATAACAAGGCTCCCAGTTCTCCATGGCCTGTCCTGCCTTTCTGGATTTTACACTTTTTTCAGATGGCCCATTTGACCGGGGGGCAATGAGACTTCATTGTAGTGCAGATTTCCTTTGCAAGCTTGCTTGGTTGGCCAAAAAGGGCGTATGCGTTTTTTCCTGAATATATTCAGGAAAAAACGCATACGCCCTTTTTGGCCAAGTGCATCATTGTGGACGTTCTGCCTCTTTTGCTATGCTTTACATGCAATTCCAGTCTACCTCCTGAAATCGGTTTCCTGCAATTCTGCCCCGCTTTCAAGTCCTCTTGGCAGCCTTACTTCAATATATTTTTGGACGATAGCTGTCATTTATAAATCTGCAGGTCTGTGAATGACAGTGCCCCTGAGCTCCTTTCTTCAACTCGCTTTCTTGTGAGCTGGCCGCAACACTGCAGCCTTGCTTCAGGCCCTAGTGTGGTTCCGGCATGGCACGCTGAGCCTTTGGTTAATTCCTCTTCCTGGTGGGAAATGAGAGTTAAATTTGCCCGTCCAGACACCTCCAGCTAGTCTCTCATTGGTTCTCCCTATTCCTGTTCATTTTCCGCAGAAATTGCAAACTGGGCCAAACAGGAGGTTAAAGGCACTGACTCTCCAAGTGGGGAGAGTGTTAGTAAAGCGTCTGGAATGTTGCACCCGAGTACCAGGGGACGAAAACTGACACATTTGAACACGTTTCCCGATGACACGGTAGATCATACTCTGGGTTCCACATGCATGATTTAGCTGAAGGAAGAATCCCTTAAACCTGGAGAGTTGAGACCCATGGAATGGGTACCATGCAATATGACTACATAGGGTCTGCATGTGTTCACCGAACCTCACCAAACCTATCACTGCTGCGTTTATGCCACTGTACACACGCTTTATTCTCTTTCGGAGACATATAAATCCATACGTTTTAAGATTCTTACTAGTCAGGTATATTCTTAGGCGTTTATTATGGGGTGTTGAGTCCACTTAGTTGAGCAAGGAGTAGCTCTTGTCTATTACATATTTGGCTTATGGAACGGTATCTGTGCTAATTTCAATGTCTGGTTTTATGCAACACCCCAACTCACCTTTCCCCTTAAGGAAGCATAAGTTGGTTTTCTACATTTGAGACCCTGTTCTGTTTTGTAATTCAGTTCCTGTGTAGCCAAGTTTACATGCCGTGTCGTAGTGATATCTTATGATGTTTCTTTTTCTGTGTGACTTATTTCACTTAGAATCATCGTACCTGAATCCACTCATTATGCTGCTATGGGTCTGATGACATAGATTTCATTGCTGAGTGATATTGCATTGTACGTAAGTATCACAAATTCTTTATCCATTTTTCACTTTCTGTGATATTGAACTTGAACCGTAAACGAGATTCTTGTAAACAAAGCTGTCCGAAACTTTGGGGTGGCTGTGTCTTTTTGATTTTAATTTCCCTAAGCTATAGGACCATAAGTAGAAGTGCCCTAGGCTCTGTTGCTTTGTTTTTTAGATGTTTCAGGAAACACCATACACTTCTCCAGAGTGGCTGTTGGCAATTTACATCCCGCCCATCAGCATAACAAGGCTCCCAGTTCTCCATGGCCTGTCCTGCCTTTCTGGATTTTACACTTTTTTCAGATGGCCCTTTTGACCGGGGGGCAGTGAGACTTCATTGTAGTGCAGATTTCCTTTGCAAGCTTGCTTGGTTGGCCAAAAAGGGCGTATGCGTTATTTACTGAGGAAGAAACGCATACGCCCTTTTTGGCCAAGTGCATCATTGTGGACGTTCTGCCTCTTTTCCTATGCTTTACATGCAATTCCAGTCTACCTCCTGAAATCGGTTTCCTGCAATTCTGCCCCGCTTTCAAGTCCTCTTGGCAGCCTTACTTCAATATATTTTTGGACGATAGCTGTCATTTATAACTCTGCAGGTATGTGAATGACAGTGCCCCTGAGCTCCTTTCTTCAACTCGCTTTCTTGTGAGCTGGCCGCAACACCACAGCCTTGCTTCAGGCCCTAGTGTGGTTCCGGAATGGCACGCTGAGCCTTTGGTTAATTCCTCTTCCTGGTGGGAAATGAGAGTTAAATTTGCCCGTCCAGACACCTCCAGCTAGTCTCTCATTGGTTCTCCCTATTCCTGTTCATTTTCCGCAGAAATTGCAAACTGGGCCAAACAGGAGTTTAAAGGCACTGACTCTCCAAGAGGGGAGACTGTTAGTAAAGCGTCTGGAATGTTGCACCCGAGTACCAGGGGACGGAAACTGAGACACATTTGAACACGTTTCCCGATCACACGGTGGATCATACTCTGGGTTCCACATGCATGTTTTAGCTGAAGGAAGAATCCCTTAAACCTGGAGAGTTGAGACCCATGGAATGGGTACCATGCAATATGACTTCAAAGGGTCTGCATTTGTCCACCGAACCTCACCAATCCTATCACTGCTGCGTTTATGCCGCTGTACACACACTTGATTCTCTTTCAGAGACATATAAATCCATAGGTTTTAAGATTCTTCCTAGTCAGGTATATATTCTTAGGCGTTTATTATGGGGTGTAGAGTCCACTTCGTTGAGCAAGGAGTAGCTCTTGTCTATTACATATTTGGCTTATGGAACGGTATCTGTGCTAATTTCAATCTCTGGTTTTATGCAGCACCCCAACTCACCTTTCGCCTTAAGCAAGCATAAGTTGGTTTTCTACATTTGAGACCCTGTTCTGTTTTGTAATTCAGTTCCTGTGTAGCCAAGTTTACATTCCGTGTAGTAGTGATATCTTATGATGTTTCTTTTTCTGTGTGACTTATTTCACTTAGAATCATCGTACCTGAATCCACTCATTATGCTGCTATGGGCCTGATGACATAGATTTCATTGCTGCGTGATATTGCATTGTACGTAATTACCACAACTTCTTTATCCATTTTTCACTTTCTGTGATACTGAACTTGTACCGTAAACGAGGTTCTTGTAAACAGAGCCGTCCCAAACTTTGGGGTGGCTGTGTCTTTCTGATTTTAATTTCCCTAAGCTATAGGACCATAAGTGGAAGTGCCCTAGGCTCTGTTGCTTTGCTTTTTAGATGTTTCAGGAAACACCATACACTTCTCCAGAGTGGCTGTTCGCAATTTACATCCTGCACATCAGCATAACAAGGTTCCCAATTCTCCATGGCCTGTCCTGCCTTTCTGGATTTTACACTTTTTTCAGATGGCCCTTTTGACCAGGGGCAGTGAGACTTCATTGTAGTGCAGATATCCTTTGCAAGCTTGCTTGGTTGGCCAAAAAGGGCGTATGCGTTTTTTCCTGAATATATTCGGAAAAAACGCATACGCCCTATTTGGCCAAGTGCATCATTGTGGACGTTCTGCCTCTTTTCCTATGCTTTACATGCTATTCCAGTCTACCTCCTGAAATCGGTTTCCTGCAATTCTGCCCCGCTTTCAAGTCCTCTTGGCAGCCTTACTTCAATATATTTTTGGACGATAGCTGTCATTTATAACTCTGCAGGTATGTGAATGACAGTGCCCCTGAGCTCCTTTCTTCAACTCGTTTTCTTGTGAGCTGGCCGCAACACCGCAGCATTGCTTCAGGCCCTAGTGTGGTTCTGGCATGGCACGCTGAGCCTTTGGTTAATTCCTCTTCCTGGTGGGAAATGAGAGTTAAATTTGCCCGTCCAGACACCTCCAGCTAGTCTCTCATTGGTTCTCCCTATTCCTGTTCATTTTCCGCAGAAATTGCAAACTGGGCCAAACAGGAGGTTAAAGGCACTGACTCTCCAAGTGGGGAGAGTTTTAGTAAAGCGTCTGGAATGTTGAACCCGAGTACTAGGGGACAAAAACTGAGACACATTTGAACATGTTTCCCGATCACACGGTGGATCATACTCTGGGTTCCACATGCATGTTTTAGCTGAAGGAAGAATCCCTTAAACCTGGAGAGTTGAGACCCATGGAATGGGTACCATGCAATATGTCTTCAAAGGTTCTGCATTTGCTCACCCGACCTCACCAATCCTATCACTGCTGCGTTTATGACACTGTACACACGCTTGATTCTCTTTCGGAGACATATAAATCCATAGGTTTTAAGATTCTTTCTAGTCAGGTATATTCTTACGCGTTTATTATGGGGTGTAGAGTCCACTTCGTTGAGCAAGGAGTAGCTCTTGTCTATTAAATATTTGGCTTATGGAACGGTATCTGTGCTAATTTCAATCTCTGATTTTATGCAGCACCCCAGCTCACCTTTCGCCTTAAGCAAGCACAAGTTGGTTTTCTACATTTGAGACACTGTTCTGTTTTGTAATTCAGTTCCTGTGTAGCCAAGTTTACATTCCTTGTAGTAGTGATATCTTATGATGTTTATTTTTCTGTGTGACTTATTTCACTTAGAATCATCGTACCTGAATCCACTCATTATGCTGCTACGGGCCTGATGACATAGATTTCATTGCTGAGTGATATTGCATTGTACGTAAGTACTACAACTTCTTTATCCATTTTTCGCTTTCTGTGATATTGAACTTGGACCATAAATGAGGTTCTTGTAAACAGAGCTGTCCCTAACTTTGGGGTGGCTGAGTCTTTTTGATTTTAATTTCCCTAAGCTATAGGACCATAAGTGGAAGTGCCCTAGGCTCTGTTGCTTTGTTTTTTAGATGTTTCAGGAAACACCATACACTTCTCCAGAGTGGCTGTTGGCAATTTACATCCCACCCATCAGCATAACAAGGCTCCCAGTTCTCCATGGCCTGTCCTGCCTTTCTGGATTTTACACTTTTTTCAGATGGCCCTTTTGACCGGGGAGCAGTGAGACTTCATTGTAGTGCAGATTTCCTTTGCAAGCTTGCTTGGTTGGCCAAAAAGTGCGTATGCGTTTTTTCCGGAATATATTCAGGAAAAAACGCATACGCCCTTTTTGGCCAAGTGCATCATTGTGGACGTTCTGCCTCTTTTCCTATGCTTTACATGCAATTCCAGTCTACCTCCTGAAATCGGTTTCCTGCAATTCTGCCCCGCTTTCAAGTCCTCTTGGCAGCCTTACTTCAATATATTTTTGGACGATAGCTATCATTTATAACTCTGCAGGTATGTGAATGACAGTGTCCCTGAGCTCCTTTCTTCAACTCGCTTTCTTGTGAGCTGGCCGCAACACCGCAGGATTGCTTCAGGCCCTAGTGTGGTTCCGGCATGGCACGCTGAGCCTTTGTTTAATTCCTCTTCCTGGTGGGAAATGAGAGTTAAATTTGCCCGTCCAGACACCTCCAGCTAGTCTCTCATTGGTTCTCCCTATTCCTGTTCATTTTCCGCAGAAATTGCAAACTGGGCCAAACAGGAGGTTAAAGGCACTGACTCTCCAAGTGGGGAGAGTGTTAGTAAAGTGTCTGGAATGTTGCACCCGAGTACCAAGGGACGAAAACTGAGACACATTTGAACACGTTTCCCGATCACATGGTGGATCGTACTCTGGGTTCCACATGCATGTTTTAGCTGAAGGAAGAATCCCTTAAACCTGGAGAGTTGAGACCCCTGCAATGGGTACCATGCAATATGACTTCAAAGGGTCTGCATTTGCTCACTGAACCTCACCAATCCTATCACTGCTGCATTTATGCCACTGTACACACGCTTGATTCTCTTTCTGAGACATATAAATCCATAGGTTTTAAGATTCTTACTAGTCAGGTATATTCTTAGGCGTTTAATATGGGGTGTAGAGTCCACTTCGTTGAGCAAGGAGTAGCTCTTGTCTATTACATATTTGGCTTATGGAACGGTATCTGTGCTAATTTCAATCTCTGGTTTTATGCAGCACCCCAACTTAGCTTTCCCCTTAAGCAAGCATAAGTCGGTTTTCTACATTTGAGACCCTGTTCTGTTTTGTAATTCAGTTCCTGTGTAGCCAAGTTTACATTCCATGTGGTAGAGATATCTTATGATGTTTCTTTCTCTGTGTGACTTATTTCACTTACAATCATCGTACCTGAATCCACTCATTATGCTGCTATGGGCCTGATGACATAGATTTCATTGCTGAGTGATATTGCATTGTACGTAAGTACCACAACTTCTTTATCCATTTTGCGCTTTCTGTGATATTGAACTTGTACCGTAAACGAGGTTCTTGTAAACAGAGCTGTCCCAAAGATTGGGGTGGTTGTGTGTTTTAGATTTTAATTTCCCTAAGCTATAGGACCATAAGTGGAAGTGCACTAGGCTCTGTTGCCTTGTTTTTTAGATGTTTCAGGAAACACCATACACTTCTCCAGAGTGACTGTTGGCAATTTACATCCCGCCCATCAGCGTAACAAGGCTCCCAGTTCTCCATGGCCTGTCCTGCCTTTCTGGATTTTACACTTTTTTCAGATGGCCCTTTTGACCGGGGGGCAGTGAGACTTCATTGTAGTGCAGATTTCCTTTGCAAGCTTGCTTGGTTGGCCAAAAAGGGCGTATGCGTTTATTCCTGAATATATTCAGGAAAAAACGCATACGCCCTTTTTGGCCAAGTGCATCATTGTGGACGTTCTGCCTCTTTTCCTATGCTTTACATGCAATTCCAGTCTACCTCCTGAAATCGGTTTCCTGCAATTCTGCCCCGCTTTCAAGTCCTCTTGGCAGCCTTACTTCAATATATTTTTGGACGATAGCTGTCATTTATAACTCTGCAGGTATGTGAATGACAGTGCCCCTGAGCTCCTTTCTTCAACTCGCTTTCTTGTGAGCTGGCCGCAACACCGCAGCATTGCGTCAGGCCCTAGTGTGGTTCCGGCATGGCACACTGAGCCTTTGGTTAATTCCTCTTCCTGGTGGGAAATGAGAGTTAAATTTGCCCGTCCAGACACCTCCAGCTAGTCTCTCATTGTTTCTCCCTATTCCTGTTCATTTTCCGCAGAAATTGCAAACTGGGCCAAACAAGAGGTTAAAGGCACTGACTCTCCAAGTGGGGAGAGTGTTAGTAAAGCATCTGGAATGTTGCACCCGAGTCCCGGGGGATGAAAACTGACACAATTAAACACGTTTCCCGATCACACGGTGGATCATACTCTGGGTTCCACATGCATGTTTTAGCTGAAGGAAGAATCCCTTAAACCTGGAGAGTTGAGACCCATGGAATGGGTACCATGCAATATGACTTCAAAGGTTCTGCATTTGCTCACCGAACCTCACCAATCCTATCACTGCTGCGTTTATGACACTGTACACACGCTTGATTCTCTTTCGGAGACATATAAATCCATAGGTTTTAAGATTCTTTCTAGTCAGGTATATTCTTACGCGTTTAATATGGGGTGTAGAGTCCACTTCGTTGAGCAAGGAGTAGCTCTTGTCTATTACATATTTGGCTTATGGAACGGTATCTGTGCTAATTTCAATCTCTGGTTTTATGCAGCACCCCAACTCACCTTTCCCCTTAAGCAAGCATAAGTCGGTTTTCTACATTTGAGACCCTGTTCTGTTTTGTAATTCAGTTCCTGTGTAGCCAAGTTTACATTCCATGTGGTAGAGATATCTTATGATGTTTCTTTTTCTGTGTGACTTATTTCACTTAGAATCATCGTACCTGAATCCACTCATTATGCTGCTACGGGCCTGATGACATAGATTTCATTGCTGAGTGATATTGCATTGTACGTAAGTACCACAACTTCTTTATCCATTTTTCACTTTCTGTGATTTTGAACTTATACTGTAAACGAGGTTCTTGTAAACAGAGCCTTCCAAAACTTTGGGGTGGCTGTGTCTTTTTGATTTTAATTTCCCTAAGCTATAGGACCATAAGTGGAAGTGCCCTAGGCTCTGTTGCTTTGTTTTGTAGATGTTTCAGGAAACACCATACACTTCTCCAGAGTGGCTGTTGGCAATTTACATCCCGCCCAACAGCATAACAAGGCTCCCAGTTTTCCATGGCCTGTCCTGCCTTTCTGGATTTTACACTTTTTTCAGATGGCCCTTTTGACCGGGGGGCAGTGAGACTTCATTGTAGTGCAGATTTCCTTTGCAAGCTTGCTTGGTTGGCCAAAAAGGGCGTATGCGTTTTTTCCTGAATATATTAAGGAAAAAACGCATACGCCCTTTTTGGCCAAGTGCATCATTGTGGACGTTCTGCCTCTTTTCCTATGCTTTACATGCAATTCCAGTCTACCTCCTGAAATCGGTTTCCTGCAATTCTGCCCCGCTTTCAAGTCCTCTTGGCAGCCTTACTTCAATATATTTTTGGACGATAGCTATCATTTATAACTCTGCAGGTATGTGAATGACAGTGCCCCTGAGCTCCTTTCTTCAACTCGCTTTCTTGTGAGCTGGCCGCAACACCGCAGGATTGCTTCAGGCCCTAGTGTGGTTCCGGCATGGCACGCTGAGCCTTTGTTTAATTCCTCTTCCTGGTGGGAAATGAGAGTTAAATTTTCCCGTCCAGACACCTCCAGCTAGTCTCTCATTGGTTCTCCCTATTCCTGTTCATTTTCCGCAGAAATTGCAAACTGGGCCAAACAGGAGGTTAAAGGCACTGAGTCTCCAAGTGGGGAGAGTGTTAGTAAAGTGTCTGGAATGTTGCACCCGAGTACCAGGGGACGAAAACTGAGACACATTTGAACACGTTTCCCGATCACATGGTGGATCATACTTTGTGTTCCACATGCATGTTTTAGCTGAAGGAAGAATCCCTTAAACCTGGAGAGTTGAGACCCCTGCAATGGGTACCATGGAATATGACTTCAAAGGGTCTGCATTTGCTCACCGAACCTCACCAATCCTATCACTGCTGCATTTATGCCACTGTACACACGCTTGATTCTCTTTCTGAGACATATAAATCCATAGGTTTTAAGATTCTTACTAGTCAGGTATATTCTTAGGCGTTTAATATGGGGTGTAGAGTCCACTTCGTTGAGCAAGGAGTAGCTCTTGTCTATTACATATTTGGCTTATGGAACGGTATCTGTGCTAATTTCAATCTCTGGTTTTATGCAGCACCCCAACTCACCTTTCCCCTTAAGCAAGCATAAGTCGGTTTTCTACATTTGAGACCCTGTTCTGTTTTGTAATTCAGTTCCTGTGTAGCCAAGTTTACATTCCATGTGGTAGAGATATCTTATGATGTTTCTTTTTCTGTGTGACTTATTTCACTTAGAATCATCGTACCTGAATCCACTCATTATGCTGCTATGGGCCTGATGACATAGATTTCATTGCTGAGTGATATTGCATTGTACGTAAGTACCACAACTTCTTTATCCATTTTTCACTTTCTGTGATTTTGAACTTGTACTGTAAACGAGGTTCTTGTAAACAGAGCCTTCCCAAACTTTGGGGTGGCTGTGTCTTTTTGATTTTAATTTCCCTAATCTATAGGACCATAAGTGGAAGAGCCCTAGGCTCTGTTGCTTTGTTTTTTAGATGTTTCAGGAAACACCATACACTTCTCCAGAGTGGCTGTTGGCAATTTACATCCCGCCCATCAGCATAACAAGGCTCCCAGTTCTCCATGGCCTGTCCTGCCTTTCTGGATTTTACACTTTTTTCAGATGGCCCTTTTGACCGGGGGGCAGTGAGACTTCATTGTAGTGCAGATTTCCTTTGCAAGCTTGCTTGGTTGGCCAAAAAGGGCGTATGGGTTTTTTCCTGAATATATTCAGGAAAAAACGCATACGCCCTTTTTGGCCAAGTGCATCATTGTGGACGTTCTGCCTCTTTTCCTTTGCTTTACATGCAATTCCAGTCTACCTCCTGAAATCGGTTTCCTGCAATTCTGCCCAGCGTTCAAGTCCTCTTGGCAGCCTTACTTCCATATATTTTTGGACGATAGCTGTCATTTATAACTCTGCAGGTTTGTGAATGACAGTGCCCCTGAGCTCCTTTCTTCAACTCGCTTTCTTGTGAGCTGGCCGCAACACCGCAGCATTGCGTCAGGCCCTAGTGTGGTTCCGGCATGGCACACTGAGCCTTTGGTTAATTCCTCTTCCTGGTGGGAAATGAGAGTTAAATTTGCCCGTCCAGACACCTCCAGCTAGTCTCTCATTGTTTCTCCCTATTCCTGTTCATTTTCCGCAGAAATTGCAAACTGGGCCAAACAAGAGGTTAAAGGCATTGACTCTCCAAGTGGGGAGAGTGTTAGTAAAGCATCTGGAATGTTGCACCCGAGTCCCGGGGGATGAAAACTGACACAATTAAACACGTTTCCCGATCACACGGTGTATCATACTCTGGGTTCCACATGCATGTTTTAGCTGAAGGAAGAATCCCTTAAACCTGGAGAGTTGAGACCCATGGAATGGGTACCATGCAATATGACTTCAAAGGGTCTGCATTTGTCCACCGAACCTCACCAATCCTATCACTGCTGCGTTTATGACACTGTACACACGCTTGATTCTCTTTCGGAGACATATAAATCCATAGGTTTTAAGATTCTTTCTAGTCAGGTATATTCTTACGCGTTTAATATGTGGTGTAGAGTCCACTTCGTTGAGCAAGGAGTAGCTCTTGTCTATTACATATTTGGCTTATGGAACGGTATCTGTGCTAATTTCAATCTCTGGTTTTATGCAGCACCCCAACTCACCTTTCCCCTTAAGCAAGCATAAGTCGGTTTTCTACATTTGAGACCCTGTTCTGTTTTGTAATTCAGTTCCTGTGTAGCCAAGTTTACATTCCATGTGGTAGAGATATCTTATGATGTTTCTTTTTCTGTGTGACTTATTTCACTTAGAATCATCGTACCTGAATCCACTCATTATGCTGCTACGGGCCTGATGACATAGATTTCATTGCTGAGTGATATTGCATTGTACGTAAGTACCACAACTTCTTTATCCATTTTTCACTTTCTGTGATTTTGAACTTATACTGTAAACGAGGTTCTTGTAAACAGAGCCTTCCCAAACTTTGGGGTGGCTGTGTCTTTTTGATTTTAATTTCCCTAAGCTATAGGACCATAAGTGGAAGTGCCCTAGGCTCTGTTGCTTTGTTTTGTAGATGTTTCAGGAAACACCATACACTTCTCCAGAGTGGCTGTTGGCAATTTACATCCCGACCAACAGCATAACAAGGCTCCCAGTTTTCCATGGCCTGTCCTGCCTTTCTGGATTTTACACTTTTTTCAGATTGCCCTTTTGACCGGGGGGCAGTGAGACTTCATTGTAGTGCAGATTTCCTTTGCAAGCTTGCTTGGTTGGCCAAAAAGGGCGTATGCGTTTTTTCCTGAATATATTAAGGAAAAAACGCATACGCCCTTTTTGGCCAAGTGCATCATTGTGGACGTTCTGCCTCTTTTCCTATGCTTTACATGCAATTCCAGTCTACCTCCTGAAATCGGTTTCCTGCAATTCTGCCCCGCTTTCAAGTCCTCTTGGCAGCCTTACTTCAATATATTTTTGGACGATAGCTATCATTTATAACTCTGCAGGTATGTGAATGACAGTGCCCCTGAGCTCCTTTCTTCAACTCGCTTTCTTGTGAGCTGGCCGCAACACCGCAGGATTGCTTCAGGCCCTAGTGTGGTTCCGGCATGGCACGCTGAACCTTTGTTTAATTCCTCTTCCTGGTGGGAAATGAGAGTTAAATTTGCCCGTCCAGACACCTCCAGCTAGTCTCTCATTGGTTCTCCCTATTCCTGTTCATTTTCCGCAGAAATTGCAAACTGGGCCAAACAGGAGGTTAAAGGCACTGACTCTCCAAGTGGGGAGAGTGTTAGTAAAGCGTCTGGAATGTTGCACCCGAGTACCAGGGGACGAAAACTGAGACACATTTGAACACGTTTCCCGATCACATGGTGGATCATACTCTGGGTTCCACATGCATGTTTTAGCTGAAGGAAGAATCCCTTAAACCTGGAGAGTTGAGACCCCTGCAATGGGTACCATGCAATATGACTTCAAAGGGTCTGCATTTGCTCACCGAACCTCACCAATCCTATCACTGCTGCATTTATGCCACTGTACACACGCTTGATTCTCTTTCTGAGACATATAAATCCATAGGTTTTAAGATTCTTACTAGTCAGGTATATTCTTAGGCGTTTAATATGGGGTGTAGAGTCCACTTCGTTGAGCAAGGAGTAGCTCTTGTCTATTACATATTTGGCTTATGGAACGGTATCTGTGCTAATTTCAATCTCTGGTTTTATGCAGCACCCCAACTCACCTTTCCCCTTAAGCAAGCATAAGTCGGTTTTCTACATTTGAGACCCTGTTCTGTTTTGTAATTCAGTTCCTGTGTAGCCAAGTTTACATTCCATGTGGTAGAGATATCTTATGATGTTTCTTTTTCTGTGTGACTTATTTCTCTTACAATCATCGTACCTGAATCCACTCATTATGCTGCTATGGGCCTGATGACATAGATTTCGTTGCTGAGTGATATTGCATTGTACGTAAGTACCACAACTTCTTTATCCATTTTTCACTTTCTGTGATTTTGAACTTGTACTGTAAACGAGGTTCTTTTAAACAGAGCCTTCCCAAACTTTGGGGTGGCTGTGTCTTTTTGATTTTAATTTCCCTAAGCTATAGGACCATAAGTGGAAGTGCCCTAGGCTCTGTTGCTTTGTTTTTTAGATGTTTCAGGAAACACCATACACTTCTCCAGAGTGGCTGTTGGCAATTTACATCCCGCCCATCAGCATAACAAGGCTCCCAGTTCTCCATGGCCTGTCCTGCCTTTCTGGATTTTACACTTTTTTCAGATGGCCCTTTTGACCGGGGGGCAGTGAGACTTCATTGTAGTGCAGATTTCCTTTTCAAGCTTGCTTGGTTGGCCAAAAAGGGCGTATCCGTTTTTTCCTGAATATATTCAGGAAAAAACGCATACGCCCTTTTTGGCCAAGTGCATCATTGTGGACGTTCTGCCTCTTTTCCTTTGCTTTACATGCAATTCCAGTCTACCTCCTGAAATCGGTTTCCTGCAATTCTGCCCAGCATTCAAGTCCTCTTGGCAGCCTTACTTCTATATATTTTTGGACGATAGCTGTCATTTATAACTCTGCAGGTTTGTGAATGACAGTGCCCCTGAGCTCCTTTCTTCAACTCGCTTTCTTGTGAGCTGGCCGCAACACCGCAGCATTGCTTCAGGCCCTAGAGTGGTTCCGGCATGACATGCTGAGCCTTTGGTTAATTCCTCTTCCTGGTGGGAAATGAGAGTTAAATTTGCCCGTCCAGACACCTCCAGCTAGTCTCTCATTGGTTCTCCCTATTCCTGTTCATTTTCCGCAGAAATTGCAAACTGGGCCAAACAAGAGGTTAAAGGCACTGACTCTCCAAGTGGGGAGAGTGTTAGTAAAGCGTCTGGAATGTTGCACCCGAGTACCAGGGGATGAAAACTGAAACAATTAAACACGTTTCCCGATCACACGGTGGATCATACTCTGGGTTCCACATGCATGTTTTAGCTGAAGGAAGAATCCCTTAAACCTGGAGAGTTGAGACCCATGGAATGGGTACCATGCAATATGACTTCAAAGGTTCTGCATTTGCTCACCGAACCTCACCAATCCTATCACTGCTGCGTTTATGACACTGTACACACGCTTGATTCTCTTTCGGAGACATATAAATCCATAGGTTTTAAGATTCTTTCTAGTCAGATATATTCTTACGCGTTTAATATGGGGTGTAGAGTCCACTTCGTTGAGCAAGGAGTAGCTCTTGTCTATTACATATTTGGCTTATGGAACGGTATCTGTGCTAATTTCAATCTCTGGTTTTATGCAGCACCCCAACTCACCTTTCGCCTTAAGCAAGCATAAGTTGGTTTTCTACATTTGAGACCCTGTTCTGTTTTGTAATTCAGTTCCTGTGTAGCCAAGTTTACATTCCTTGTAGTAGTGATATCTTATGATGTTTGTTTTTCTGTGTGACTTATTTCACTTAGAATTATCGTACCTGAATCCACTCATTATGCTGCTACGCGCCTGATGACATAGATTTCATTGCTGAGAGATATTGCATTGTACGTAAGTACCACAACTTCTTTATCCATTTTTCGCTTTCTGTGATATTGAACTTGGACCATAAATGAGGTTCTTGTAAACAGAGCTGTCCCTAACTTTGGGGTGGCTGAGTCTTTTTGATTTTAATTTCCCTAAGCTATAGGACCATAAGTGGAAGTGCCCTAGGCTCTGTTGCTTTGTTTTTTAGATCTTTCAGGAAACACCATACACTTCTCCAGATTGGCTGTTGGCAATTTAAATCCCGCCCATCAGCATAACAAGGCTCCCAGTTCTCCATGGCCTGTCCTGCCTTTCTGGATTTTACACTTTTTTCAGATGGCCCTTTTGACCGGGGAGCAGTGAGACTTCATTGTAGTGCAGATTTCCTTTGCAAGCTTGCTTGGTTGGCCAAAAAGTGCGTATGCGTTTTTTCCGGAATATATTCAGAAAAAACGCATACGCCCTTTTTGGCCAAGTGCATCATTGTGGACGTTCTGCCTCTTTTCCTATGCTTTACATGCAATTCCA